>NW_028289244.1:3792187-3943875 GCF_059628265.1 Tinamus guttatus | reverse complement strand
AGAGCAGCCGCAGCCGCTGCCTCTGCGCTGGGGCAAATCGTCCCTCTTCTGGTCAGCGTGGCACCTGGTGCGGCCAGCGCAGGGGACAGCGGGAAGGTGGCAGGTGGCAGCCTCTGCAGCCAGGGAGGAGGCAGCGCTGCCCCGCGCGGGGCTGCCGCCCCGGTGGCATTAGCAGGGCGAGCAGGGCCGTGGGAAAAGGGGGAGCAGAGTCATCCCGGAGGGCAGCAGGGAAACGGCGCTGTCTGCGGAGGGGCATTGAGCGCCACGTTGCATCCGTCCCCGTAGCAGCACTCAAATGTCATTGAGTGCTCGGATCCAGTAAGGGAGACAACGTGCTGCAAGGTGAGGCGCTTCCGTGCTGAGCCTCAGGACAGGAGATCCCAGCGCCAGGGGCCTTCCTTCCAGCTGTGACTCCTGTCCCCTTATTCCATTCGCCTGCTTGTTCCTGTGTCCTGTGAGGCACCAAGGAAGGCAAAGTCACCAAGACTTAACTCTCCCCACATGCATGTGTATTCCAGGATCCCAAGGACGCTGGGCCAGAGCCTGTCCCATGGATGCTGCCCAAACAGGCCCACCCTCTATCCCCCTCAGCCAGGCAAATGTAGCTGGGCTTGGCCAGGCCCTCTGCCCAACACAGCAGCCTTTGTGTCCTGAGGCCCAGGGCTCCGTCACCTTGTCCCAGGGTCCCTTTTCAGCGCGCACCCCTGCCCGAAGCACGGCCAGCTCCTCTGCACGCGGCCGGCCCAGCAGGTTTGCTGCAGGGTTCTGCACCGAACCTTGTCCTCCCGCTGCTGCTTTTAACTACAGAGCTGCCACAGCCAGCGCAGGCGAGAAATGACCTGGAGGAGTCTGGAAACAAGAGGACACCTGTATTCAGAGAGTTGTCTTCTTATAGTGGATGGATAAAGTCCACCCTAAGGCTTGGAAAGATGCAGAAATTAAATCGCTTTGTAAGGAAAGGGATTTTCTCTTGGAACACAAGAGCAGCCTGAAAAAAAATCCTAAAAACACAGGTTACTCTTGTTAAGCTATATATTTCTTAGGTATCAGAAGCTGGTCCTTAATTTCAAGCACATGTTTTTGCAAGCTTTGAGGACCCCAGCCTTGTAATGCCAAAGGCACAGGGGCATCATGAGGAAGTTAACAGTAGAGCGGGCTTGCTTTTAAAGCATTAAAGATTCTGTAACTATGCTCATAATTCCTACAGATGCTCTGGCAAAGCCCGCTTTAAATGTTTGCCAAGCACACTAGGACTGCTAATGGGAAGTGCTGTGCAAATTGAAAGCATTAATATTATTGCTTGTGTATTGTGTCTAAAACACAAAGGGCCTCACAGTCTTTAAATGTCCTTTGATAAAAGAAATCTTCCCCTTGAGAGATCAGCTATTTTCTCCTGGGAATTCGCTGCTTGCGGGCAGAGCCGCAGCGTTGAAGTGAGCCTCGTTCACGTCCACGTCTCGCCTGCTCCTCCCGAGACGCCGTGAACGCCTCCCAGCAGCGCCGTGTGGCTGCCGTAGCGCTCGTGTTTTATTACTGCTCCTCCTTTGGGTTGTCCTGCAGCTCAGGCTGGTGCTTTGCCATTAATGAAATACCAACGATTAAAATGATATTAGAAATCAGGTCGGCTACCACACCTCGGTTGTTCCTAATTGCTCAGCAGGACGCGCAGAGCCTCCCGGCCGGCTTCCCCCAGAACAGCCTCCACTGGAGCTGAGAGGGGCGGCTATGGGGAGCTCCTACCCCATGGAGGGAGCCAGCCCAGGGGCCACCAGCCCCTCACCAGGGCCGCTGCACACCCCAGCAGCAGCTGTGGGGAGAGACCAGCCTTTCAGCTAACGAGGAGCCCTGAATCACCCCCAGCTGCTCCCTTGCACCCCCAGTCCCCGTTCTGCAACCCCTGCCTGCCCGGGAGATGGTACCTGGCCGTGTTCCCCAGCACCCCTCACCAAATGGGGAGTAGCTGCTCCAGGGTGCGCCCTCCACCCCTTTATTATCCCATTGAGTGGGTTCATGAAGTTCTTTTGTAGTCTGTTTCTGAACATGCAGGTAAGCAGCAGCCCCTGGCCTGGTTTGGTGCTGAATGTTCTCACTTGGCGTTTTCCTTGTATGGATTTTGAAGTGGGGAGCGATGCAGCGGGTGGTTTCTCACAGGTTGCTCTGTGACCACCCTGGGATGGTCTGCTAGGGGGTGGGTGTCCTGGTGGGCTGAGGATTTCCTGGTCTTTATGGATTTGTGCAAGCAGGAGGCTCCACGCTTGTGTTCTGGTGCAGCTGCATGTTCTCCTCTATACACCTAACCACAGTTACTGTTTGTGTGTTTTGTGAACATGAAAAAAAATTCTAATGCTCCTGGGGCAAGATAGTTCATCTGTTACTGGGAAACTTCTGTTATGATTTTACTGTTTTTTTGGCCACCATCATATACTTGAATTTTGATACGCTGTTTACTAAATACTGTTTTATTGAATTCTGCCTGGGAGCAAGCTTTTTGATCGCCCTTGGTGTATACATATCCATTGGTTTTTGAGAGTTCAAAACCTATTGTATTAAGGGCTCTGGAAATGAAAAATTTGGAGCAAGTAATGAAAGATGTTTGACACAGAGGAATATGAAGCACTTGACCTTTTGTCTGTGGTGCCTGTGTGCCTGTAAGGTCTTTGTCACCATTGAGGGCCGGGTGGCACCCTTAAAACGAGCTTGTTTTGCGTTTGAGTTTAGAAAGTGGAGAAAAGGCAGCCTTGTGGCTTCTTCTCAATAGGCACTGCTTCTAGGCCATTATTGTTCTCCTTATGTCACTTTTCTCTTGGTGGAGTTTATCAGTGTTTGCTGGCTTATACTGCTGTAAAAACAGGCTGAGTTACAGGACCAGGACCTTGAAGGAAGGGAAAGGGGGGGAAAGAAGCAAATTGTACCTGGCCTTGTGATTGTCTTTTCCAGGGAAACCCATGGAGAGGTGCTGTTCGTTTTGCCCAGCAGTGACCTGTTGCTTGCTCTGCAGTGGCTGATGCGTTCCGGGTTATGTGAGTGTTTGTGGTCGCTATCTGTTTGGATTCGAGGACCTCTGCTTGGTGATAACGTTTGCAGCCCCCGGAGCAAGGGGCTGAGCGTCTCCCTGCACTGAAGTGACTTTCCTCTCCCTGGTCTCCTCTATATCCTCCCGTGTGGCAGCCAGGCAGAGCACCCGGGGCCTTAGAGAGGTGCAGGCTGCAGGGCCTTGCAAGGAGGGAGGATCATCACCTAATGCATTTTGGTGAAATGGCTTCAGAAAGAGGGGAAAAAATAAAAACAAGCGTGGGAATATTTAAGTTCCATTTGGCCAGCAGGAGACCATGGCAGGGTCCAAAAAAGTTACGTCTTGGCACATTAGTTCCACCTTTAAGTCAGCCTGAACCATTTGGGCAGTAAATACACTTTATTCCATCGTGGGATCATGCTGCTTTACGTTAGCAAAACGGTGCAGGCAATCCAAGTTTTCTGTCTGATGGTAACTTTTCAGAAATGACCACCTATCTATCTCCAGCAAACCCAATTACCACCTTCCATATTACATTTCCAGTCGTTTCACAATTGTCTTTTGTACCGTAGAGGTGAACTGGATAAGACCATAGTAAATGCCAGTCCTGGTAAAGTAAGTCCCGTTTCACTATATAACGGTCGGTTTGCAATGCTTATGGCTATTACTATTCCTCTTTGTCATGGAAAATGAGGTGTATGCTGCATCATCAACTACTGAGCTACTGTATGGTCTTAACGTTGTACTTCCCTGATAGCAAAGGCTGCAGTTGATACAGAATGGCTTCTATTGTAAAAGTCTGGTGAAAACTGTCTTAAAAGAGAATGAAAGCAAAAAGGAAATAAGGAGTTTGGCCTTCTGTGGCCCTTTACTGTAGAATCTGCTTCCAGTCCTCTCTGAAGCTATTGAGATGTTAATGTTTTATGAACACGGGCAGTTGAAAGAAGATACTGTGCAAGCAGCAGAAGTCCTGGGCATGGCTCCTCGTGGTGGTGGCAGCTAGGGAGCTGCCCGGGATGCAGAGGGTCTTCCCAAGCAACCGAAGGGTCCCTTTCCAGCAGTGCCTGTGCTAAGGAGCCTGAGCAGACCCACGTGGGTTCTGCTTCTCTAAGGGACTTACTCGGAAAGTCACATAATGTGCAAGGTGTACACGTGTGGCATGTGTATATGCTCCTCATGTGGAGAAGACATAGATTAATTAAAAAAAAAAACAAAGGAAAATGGCTGGCATTGCAAACTTTTGCATAGATGAACTTTCCCGGGTGCTTTGCACTCTTGACTTGCAGTGCGTGGAGCTTTTAACTTGTTGCTGGTTCACCCATCAGCAAGAAAGGAGCCAGTTTTGTTGCACGGGCTGCCCAGGACTCTCCACCTCCGCTTGATTTCTGTGCCGGCCTCCCCTGTGTTTCCAGGGCAGCCTCCTCGGCAGCAGGAGCTCTCCCTGCAGCCGGGCAGATACATTTTGGCTTTTACCGAGTGAAGGGCAGAGCAAAGGTACTCGGAGGCAGGAGGGGACGTTCGGTGAGCAGGGGGCAGTGAGGGGGTGGCTCTGTCATCTGCTGCAGTGGGCTCAGGACCTGGGGCTGCTCCTGGCTTCTCATGGGCTTCTTGGCTCAGTGAAAATCGCTTAGTTCAGGTTTCAGCGCCCCTTTTGCAAGGGAAGGGGATATATTGCTCCTTTGTTTGCAGCATCAGTGGACATTAGTTTTTTACTGGGGCTTCTTTGAATATGCAATGCTGCTTATTCTCTTTGCTCTATGCAGCTGCAGCTCAGGGATCAGCAGCCTTAAAGCTTTAAGCAGGGGCTTTGCTGAAGAGAAGAAAGCCTTGCCACTAAGGCAGGGAATCTGCTGCCCTCCATGTGCCTGATCCAGGGCAGGCTCCTGAGCTGACTCAGCCTCGCCAGCGCTGCAATGAAGTTAGCAGGTGTTAAGCCTGTTTTGAAATGCAGCATCGCTGTTACTCGATTAATAAAGGCCCAATTCTATTTTTTTAAGCTGCCTGTTTGGCCTCGTGTGACTGGAGTCTCGCCAACACATGGTGCTGTTCCCTCGGGCGTTTCCCACGCCGAGATGCAGAGCTCCCTCGCGGCGCTGGCCGCAGTAGCTGGAGGACACGCGTTACGTGAGGCACCCGCGCTGCCGCCGCTGGGTCCCGCGGGGCGCCCGGTGCTTCCAGAGCTGCACAGGTGCCAGCGGGGACGTCCCCGAGCCCAGGGATGGGGGGAGCTGTGCGGTACTTGAGACTTGGCACTTCTACTAGAAGTTACTTTGGATGCTTTGGTCTGACACTTCTGTTTCTGAGCCCGCAGGTATTCCCCTTGTCCATTTAAACGAGGCACTAACTTTTGTCTTTCTAGGTTCCTGTTTTCCTACCTCAACTTGTTTATTCTTTAGGGCCGTAGAGCACAGCATGAGTGCTTGGGTGCTGTGTTGGGCACAGAAGAGCCCTGGTCCTTTGGTGATGAAGCTGTAACCCTCTTGGTGACATGGCCTGGGCTTGGCTATTGCGATTGCTTATGTGCAGCATCCTGTCTCCAGGCACTCAGAAACCTTGGGATTCAAGCATCTTAGGGGTAGCCAGCAAGGCAAGAGTAAAAACTAGCTCTGCTTTTTGGACACTGGCTTGTTGGGCTTCACCTAATCATTTTGGAATTACTATAGAAAACTAAATAACCACATTTTCAATAATTAATGTATGGCTATCTTCTGACAATCTGTCCACCAGTTTTGATCTCTAAGGGAGGGCTGATTCTGAAGGCTCGGTTCCCCCTCATCATCGCAGAGATCGACTCCTACATCCAACGTCAAGGGAGATGATACTGGTGTCTCTGCAGAAAACCTGCACCTTACCAAAAAGTAGGTCTCAAATGGTGCTTAAAGCTGTCCTTTATTACCATCCAACCATGCTGTTTTTCCTGCTTAACTCTGAAAGCTGCTATGGATCTACCGAGTGATAGAGCTTTTGAAAGGTCCCATTTCCATCCCTCTCCTCACCCACCACACAGAGCTGGCCGGTGCAGTGCTTCCACCCGTAAACACAAGATAGAGTAAAATACGCTTCTGTGCCCATGCTATACCCAGCACTAGGTTCACGCCTTGCCAATAACTAAATAAAAAGGTCTAATCCTGTCAAAATCCTCCTTTGTATCGAAATCAACTGAGCTGCACAAGTTCATATTAACTAGCTCTTCATGCTCTTATTTCTGGGTCTGTCTCTGAACATGCAAGAAGACAGACACATGACTGCAGAATCCGTTGTTGCCCGAAAGTGTAAGTTGCCTGGAACTGCCACAAGTACTCGAATGATCTTAGCCAAAAGCTTTTGGTGACTGTCTGGCACTGCAGCCACCCTGGCCCGGTCCCGGCCAGCGGGGCGGGAGGTGCAGACGGGTGCTGGGCGCGAGGCCCCACGGCGCGGCCCCGGCCCCGGGGCCTGCAGCAGATGGGCTGACTTTGATTAATTCAATATCCCGAATTAGAACCTGATTGTAAAAAATGTAGGCCAGTTGAAATGGAAGCAAGCTGCAAATGTAAATGAGTGCATTGCCTGTCCCTATCACCAGATGACAATAAAGGAAGGATTCTGTGTTTTCCTGGCAGATTTGAGCCCATTGAAGGTTAAGGTGCTTAAATATACCCTAAACCCCCTGGGGATGGAGGGCGTGTGGGCGCCGCAGGCTCCGCACCCCTGCGGGCAGGGGGATGTGGCAGGAGTTGTGCTGGGGTAGCCCCTGGACTGCTGTGGGCCAGGGGAGCTGCTCAGCGGCAGCAGCCGGCCCGGAATCCCAGGGCGCTGAGGAATCCAGCCTGCCGATCTACTGTCCTAATTCCAGAGAAGCAAACCAGCTCATTTCTCTGGCTGAGACGGATTGCTTTTTAGTCATGTGCACGTTTTATTATAGTTAATCAGCATAATGCAAGGAATATGGAAAAAAAAGACAGAAGTAGAGAAACTGATATTAATTTCATTCTTTTTTTTTCTTTTTTTAAACTTGTCTAAAATAGCCCAAGCCACACATTTTGTGAGTGCAAAATGGCCTGTAGCTGACAGGACTTGCGATCAGTGTGGAGTTTTAATTCCAAGAGTGGAGCTATTAATTTGACACAAATTAATCTATGCAAATTTGCACAGTGCTTTAATGAAGAGACAGACATGCAATCATTTCATTACTTCTCAGGTTTTCAATTAGATTGAATTCAGTAGCTGGCCACCATCATAGTAACTGAGTTTTGCTGAAAGGTTATTTGATGAATATTTATGAATTTGGGACTCTGTTACAGCTGGGCTTAATAGCAAGTATGATACTTTCTAAGTACATGCAAATGATTCTTCAAATATCCTAATGCAGTGATTGATTTACCTTTCTTTTTTCTTGACTGCTTTATCTTTAATCCTAGTTATTACTCTGGCATTCTGGTCTGAGATAAATGACTTACTCTGGGGTAAGTGACTGCTTTATAATAATATAAAAATGGTCTTGTTTTGTGGCCACTTCAGTGCAAGCCGTGGTGCTCTAAACAGCAGGGAATGTGCCAAACCTCCCCTGCACTGACAGGCCCCAAGACTCCCATAATACTGACCTGGGCCAATGCAGTACCACTGCTGCACGTCTGGGACCAGAGAGATGGATTCTCTCCTCTCCCATTCCTGTGAAGTTATTCCCCTTGCGGTAGCACTTTTGATGTTCAGTCTGATGCTTCAGTCTTACCAGCTCCAGTGAAGCTAAATACACGATTAACCAGTGCCCTGGTTTAAACTGGTGCCTCTGAACCTGATCCAGCTCTGCTGAAATCAATGGCACTAGACCAAGTTGCTATAAATAGAAAAAGGAGCAAGTCCAGCGTGTTCTATTTCTTCCTCCTCACTCTTTCAGGTTCTCATTCATTGTGAGGGTTCAGAAGAAAAACTGAGCCTGCTCAATGCACCATATGATCATGAATTGCAGGCATTTCTTGGAGAGAGCTGTTTGTCTTATTTCTCCTGGGTGATGCATTTTGCTTTTATTGGGAAGGAGGAGTGGGCAAGTATCTGTGTTCTGTTACCCATTGCCCTGTCTTACTGTTTTTGTACATCCCACGTTTCACTGAGTCGGTGGACATTTGAGGACCAAACAAGACCATGTTGGGTTTCTGTCTCTGCATCTCTTACCTATTACAAATATGGTTTGATTTCCATGCTCCTGAAATCAACTTGGGAAAAAAACAAAACTACCCAGCTGGTACTGCAGTTAGGAGCAGGGATGTTTGTGATGCTCTTTAGCTCCTGCAGAAATGCGCTCCGAAGTCTCAGGCCAGCTCTATGCCTTTGCTTTAGACCTTGGTCTCTGTTTACAGCAGTGCACTGTGAAGGTGCAGGTGAATGGAAGGGAAAATGACGGTAGCTTTGTGCTCTTTTCAAAATGGGGCCTTGAGGCACTGAAGGCAACCCCTACAGAAGTCCCACATTTTATCCTTTCAGTGCCAGAGTTGGGAAGAGGTGGCTAGCTGCAGTATAAGTGTACATAGCTCTTGACAAGCTGTCGGAGTCAACAGTCATAACCTTAAAACTAAAGCAAAACTAGTATTGTTGGCACCCATGACTGCCAGACCACTGCATGCAAATCCAGCCAGTTTTGTTGCCCTTTGGTTGACACCCACACATCTACAGCTGCTGTCACACCACCCCAGAACTGGCTCATTCTGCCTGAGCTGGAGGTTTTTTGCGTGTGGAGAGCTGGAAGAGCAGGAAGTAGCAAGACAAGCAGAGGTGATAAGGAAGTGTTGACTAAGTAGGCTCTATCTCATCTTAGGTTACATTCTTCACTGGAGCCAAAATGTGGAACCTTTTCCTTCCTGCTGTGACTTGTGTTGTAGATTCCCACTGATCTCTTGGTATCCAGATCATGAGTTAAATCTTCCCGGGGATGGAGGGGTTTAGCTGGCACAGGAGCAGGCTGCGGGAGGTCGGCAGGACAAGGAGGGCTCTGGTGCTCCTGAGAGGAAGGCCCCTGTCCTCCTTACGTGACCAGGAAGCTGGTCGCGATTCAGTGAATGGCCCATCAAATAAAGAATACTAACAAATCTCTGCTAACCTCTTGCTCATCAAGGTCAGAAGAGCTCTCGTTCCATTCAGGCCTGTGTCCTGCACTAGATAAACCTGTGCAGGTTATGTCAGGCAGGACGTACAGGGGATTCAGCACGGGGCCCAGCGTCGCCTGGGGAGAAAAGCTCATTCAGTAGAGGCTTTGGGAAGGATTGGCGGGGTTGGTCTGTATGCTTAGGTAAATCAGGGACGTGTGTGGAGGAGGCTTATCAAACTCCAGCAAAGAAATAATATTACCAGTAAGTGACCCAAGGCTGCACTGTAACAGGGAGCCTGGGTGAAGTTAAGACTGCAGAATTTGGCTCCCTCTATTAAGGGTTTTCTGATGTCCCCACCAATTTATTTTCGTGGTGCCTGCGTGACCGAGCCCCTCATCGCCTCCTGCGTATTCACGTGTCTCCCTGTGCTGAAGCGAGTCCTCCCTGCGCTCTTTCTTTGCCCTGACGAAAGGCGCTTCCACCACTGCCTAGAGCTGGCAGCGCCAGCCCGCACGGCTGCTCGCGGTGCTGCTGTGTGGCACTGTGTGACATGGCCACGCCGAGCTGGAAGGCTTCTCAAATGCCTCACTGGCATCCTGAAAGTGACCTTTCTGTGGCGCAGCAGTGACAAATGACCATCACCAGGCCCACGGAGCAGGAGGGGGAATGGCAAGGCTCAGAAATTAATTTCCAGAGTAAGTACAACCTGCACTCCCATGGCTCGACGGGCGTCAGCCGCCGGCAGCGCTTCTGCCTCCTCAGCATCGGGGCCGGCCCCATGGGCCGCTCGCACGGGTGCTGCCATGGCTGGTGTCTCGGGAGCACCTTCCTCCTGTCCTGGCCCAGGGACACAAGGTCCCCTGCGGCAGCGCTCCGCTCTGCTGCTCCTCCTGAACCGCAAGGCCGCTCGATTTGACGCCGCTTACGTCGGGTCTTTCAGCCGTGCTGCAAGCATCTCGGGGGGGAGTCAGTGTTTCTTACCTTCGTGCAGTGATTGGCACTACAATCCCAGTGATGGCTCCTGTGACAAATGCAGAGGGACTTGAAGATGTGTCTGAGTGCAAATGTCTCCCAAATGCAGATACATGGGAGTCAAATTATGGCCCTGAGCAAATCTGCGTGGGGAAGCAGGGACTTGTGTGACACCAGCTTTTTGCGCCTCTGTGCCTGTGCACGTGTTTTATAGATGCAATTCGCCGTCTGGAAACAGAAAGCAAAACAGTGGGACGCTGCCTCAGCATGTGGGTTAAAATGAAACTAAGATGTCATAAATACACAGTGGCAATAAAAAGGAATAAGGTTAGCGGTGAGGTTTCAACCTTGCAGCATTTTCCTAAGCGCGGGGTGGCACGCACCATGCAGCGTCTGGCCGCTGACTGCTGTAAATCTGCACAAATCTATGGAAAGGCTTGGTTAATCAGTTGTAACGCCAAAAATACAGGTTTTAAGCTGAAAAGGTGGTGGTGAAACTCACTGCTTTGGGGTCTGTCCTGGCAACCAGGAAAGAAGTGGAAGAAGTGGCTGGGGGGATGATCTCTGTCCTGGTGATACAGCAAAAGGAATAAATATATTTAGCTATATTAGAGCAAAAGTGTAATTTGTAAGTTGTATTAAACTTAGCACATACTGAATCACAATAAACCTTGGCATTGATGGCAGCCTCTTTATTTCCAAAAAGATACAACAAAGAGTTGATCTCTCCCTTCAGGCATCAAAGCATGCACCAAAATCTTACGCTCTTATGTGTTCAGGGGCTTTGTGAGCTGCTGTTCTGCAAGGTTTTGCAGGGCACCTGGAGAAGGACAGCAGAGCAGCCGAGCAGGGCCCAGCTCGGGGCAGCGCAGGCTGGAGGAGGCTGAATGCAGCTTCTGGCTGGCTAAAAAGGGGCTCGGAGGGCCCTGCTGCTGCTCTGCTCCTGAGCTGCGAGGGGAAAGGAGCCTTTGTGTAGCATTGCAAAGCGAGCAGGATTGTGGTAGACATTCCCACTCCAGCACGAATTGTTTCTCCAGGCTGGAAAGACCCATGAGATTCAGAATTTCATCCAGCTCCTCAGGGCAGGCAGATGATGCCGTGCAATATTCCTGTCTGATAGCAGTGGGTGTCATTCCCTGGACTTTGCATGTGCACGCCAGCCGAGAAGCTGGCAGAGGAAAGCAGCTTCTGCTGGCGCTGAAGCCGAGCAGTACATGAATTTAAATAGCTGCTTTACGTTAACTGCTTGGTATATTAAGTACATCATTTTCCTGCTCTGTTACTTCCACTGTAAAACAGTTGTTAATGAAGGCTGTGAATTAGAGTTTGGGGGGAGAAAAAAGGCTTTTGACTATTGCAGGTTGAGTCAAACTGATTCCTTGTGTAAAAATGTAAACTGGAAGGAACTGCTGAGACATGCTACAGAGCTGCTTAAAAGGTGTTGGTACTTTGGAGCTATTGGGTCTATCTGCGTTGCTGCAGTCGGTCTGCATGAGTTTCTAAGGGCAATTTCCTCTGTTTTCCAAGCTTTGTTTCTGGTTGAATTGCAAAGCTTCAGGAAGAAAGAGGCATTAGAGATGTGCTTCTTATGCCTTTTTACAATATCTACCACTGTAGGACTCCAGTCCTAATTGAAGTCTTGAATATTGCCACAATACAAATAAATCTTCTAAATGTTGCTGTTTAGGAAGTTGTGCACAGTGTTTTGGCCCTGAGTCAGGCTCATCGATGCATTTTTAACACCTCGGGTTCCATATGCAGGCTATGCTTTTTCCTTGAAGGAAAACTCCTGTCTGGGAGAGCAGTACCCACAAAGGGGCTCCTCTGCTGTCTTTGCTGGTTTGCCAAGCAGGTAGTTACCTTGTTTGTAAACTGGATATGCTGGAGAGCTCCCATCTCTGCCTCACGTGCTCTGGGAGCTCCTCCAGCTCCCGCTGGACACCGATGTCACCTGCCAGTCCGGGGAAGGCAGCAGGGCCCCTGCAGCGCCTCTGTGCGCGGGCGACGGCGCTGGAGCCGCGGGGCTGCTCACTGGCAGGGAGCTGGCTCTCTGGGCGATGCTGCATGCTCCAACCAGGCCCATTTTCCTCCTTAACTTGTGGAACTTCCCGCGGGATGTGTTATCTCCCCATGGATCTGCTGCCTGGCGAATGCCTCCAAAGAGGGGATGCTTCAAGCAGAGCACTCGCACGTGCAGCAGCCCGTGCTGGCCGCGTTTGCAAGCAGCCCCTGCGCCGGGCCCGCGCACAGCCCGGCGAGCATCCGCGGCGGCTCCCGTGGGCAGAGGCGCTGCCGAGGGCAGCGGGCAGCCTCTCCACACGAGCACCCGCGTGGGCGACTCGCCTCTTCTGCAGTTGTAAGTCGCCTGTTACGGCTACTTCTTGTGTTTATTTTATTGCTAATTATACTGATTTATGTGCGTGCTTTAATCAGCTTCCCTCTTCTGGAGCCAACCTGTACGCTTAGTGCATCCTTACAGTCTAGCCCTTTCATAGAGGTGTGAGTGGGGCCCTGAAATGCCTTTGTGGCAACAAGCTGAAATAATGAAGGGTTTGATCCTCTGATAATGCAGCTAGGGAGGAAAATCTCACCATTTGTTTTACAGAAGGAGGTGAATGACTTGTTCAAGGCTCTCCCGAGCCCTGGTCTCCCAGTAGGAACTCGGAGCTCCCCAGGGCCGGGTGCGTCTGCTGCTGGTTCAGCCGTTGGGGTGCCCAGCAGCTGCAGGTAGCCCTCCGAGCGGCCTCGCTCGGGTGCCGGCAGCCTGGAGCCGCCGGGCTGACCAGCGAGGTGCTGTGAGCGCCGGGTACGGCAGGAGTGTGAGGTCTCATGTAGTTTCAGGCTTCAGTCTAGTATGACCAATCCTCAATTTTCTGATAAATTTGGGTCAACACTGGTCTTTCATGGAATGGTTAAGGGTGGTCTATTCTGCAGGGCAAGTAGGAAAAAAATCATTAGTGTGTGCAGAGGTCCAAGAGGGCCAAGCTGGGGAAATATCTGTGTCCTGAGCACTGGTGGTTAGCACTGCATTACGATGGATCATTGAACTATGTGAATGCTGAGCAGGTCGGGCTCTGCATTTCATAAACTGTCAGAAGCGATGAGGCTTTCTTTGAAAAGTTACCTTGCTGTGCCGCATGCTGCTGCGTGACTGGGGAAATGGGCTTTTTAGCTATTGTTCATTTTTAATTCATGGCAAATTCTTTTTATGATCTTCATCCAGTGCTCAGTCTGCTGAGCGTGGTGATTGTCTCTGTAAACAAAATACTTGCAGCACAAATGCGATGACAAACAGGCTGTTTAACCCTCCCACCCAAGGAAAAAAAACTGCTGGGTGCTGTACAGAGCGATCATAAACTGGGGAAGTGATGGATCCTTGTCCCTGCAAACAACATATCTGCTTTGCATGTGCTGGGCTTAGCATCAGGCAAGAAACTCTTGGTCTGGAGTGAAAGTCAAAGGCCACTTCGGCTTCTCTTTCACTCTCCCTTGCCCATGGGCTTCTCCACGGTTTTTAAGGAGGGAGACCTGATCCAAAGTGCAGTTCCCATTTTCCTTTCACCTGGGCTCCAGGATTCCAGGCAGAATGATCCCTTAGACACCGCCTCTCTGTGCAGAAATGGAGAATTGGGGCATCTCGTCGCTGTTGTGGCGCTGGCAAGCTGAGACCCGGGAGGGGGTGCAGGGCCCTGTGTGCCCGGCTCTGATCCGCAGGCCGAGCACTCTGCTAGAACAAATTGCTCTCCAAGATCTCGGTATTTTTCATTTTACTATAATTGGACAAATGCCAAGGTTTTTTTCCTTCACTCATAGCAAGAAAACTTACCTGACCTCCAGGCTTTGCACAGCACAATGAGTTAGCATCATCCAAGAACGAGCCCTTCCTGGCAAGCAGCCGGCGTGTTCATTTGTGCCAGCGACGTGGGGACAAAATTCCCCCTGGTGGCACTGATCGCTCGAGTGACATGTCCTTCATGGCTGCTTGCACCAACACCGAAGCTGGGAGCCGGTGCACAGAGAGGAGCAAGAAGTTCCCAAATTCTGAATAACGTTAAAGAGCAGAGGCAAAGCTGCGGGGTGGTTTTTGGTATCGAGCAGTGGAAATGTCACTCACCAGGTAGGAAGAGCAGCTCTGCAGGTCGCCAGTGCGTCTGTAAGGCTGCCCAGCGCTCTCGTGTTGTGTCACTTGATCTACTGAAAGATACTCCCTCTCCCTGCAGACTCGGCTATTATGGTCGAAGAATACAAAAAATAAAATGCAGTGTTCTGGGCTTAGCACTGAAACACAGTTTAGTTGAGAATAAACTTACTCTGGACATCAAAAGGTCTCTAAGCATGAGAGTTGCAGGGATTTGGAAGAGATTCATGTTAAATATAATGTAGGCCAAGAACTTGAAGCAGCCGTAAACTGACATTTGATTGTTTTTGAAGGACTCTGTGACATGGGGGAATGTGATAGCAGGTCTGGTTTGATGGCTCAGGAGATCCTTTTTGCTCTCAAGGGAGCACGAGCTGAAGTGGTGATGTATAATATCACTCACGTGGGAAAAATCCACAGGAGGAACATAAGCAGATTTACTATCCAGTGACCTCTGTTTAGCTATTGGTAGTAATCCAAGTGCTGCTCACTGTCTCTGGTACTATTTTCCGCGTTTTTCTCTGTATGGAGTGTGTGATCTTCTAAGTAGCTATATGCCTTGGAGTTGTGTGGGAACAATGGACGTATTCATCAGCCCTCAGGTGAAGAAGCTCTAAGGTTTCGGTGAAAAGCGCTCTGCGAAGGATGAGGCTGGAGGATGAAGGGGAAGGTGATAGAATTATACATGATTGCCCCGTGCCTCTAACTCGCTTCGTACGACAGTGGCATCAGGTTGGTTGTTTTGTTCCCTCTGCTTCTTTGCGTGCTTGGGACTCGCAAAGCACTTCAGAAATGCAGTGCCCATGACTAGGATTAGGTTTTGCCTTCCACTTAGGCATTGTATGGAGGAGCCGACGTCTGAAACGAAGCTGGATCAGAACCCCCAAAAGTCTTGCCCAAAAGCCCTGTTAGCAGTGAGCGTAGCCGGCCTTTCAGACGGGGATGCTGCCAGACGTGGCTCTCCCCACTCTGCTCCGCGCTCTCCTCAGTCTGCCATGGAGAGAAGACGTCCCGGGAAGCGCAGAGCGGAGCACGGACGAGTGCCACGGCCCTCCTGGCTGCAGTCAGCAGGATCACACCACGGACGCAGTGGCCTCCTCCGAGTTCTGCAGCTGTATGTGGCAGCACGTAAGGAGGCTGCAGAACAATTTCGTATGAAATAATTGATCTGAGATGCCATTTTTTCCCAGCATAAGCCAGCAGAGAAAATTAGAATACTTTCTGTGATTGAACATCTGCCACTGGCATCCCTGGAAGGACCAGGGAAAACTCGTCCTCCCTCTGCACATGCTCCCCTACAAGGCAACTCTTCACTCAGGTGCACTGTAGCTTCTGAGAAAGAAAATCCTCTAGAGCCTCAGCATACATGGCTCCAATATATATGGCTCGTCCGATACAAAATGCCTTATGCAATGGTGTTGTATAAACTTGCAAGTTCAAATTCTTCCCTGAAACCTCCATAGTGGGAGGCTGTGAGCGAGAGGCAGGTGAAATGGGGGCTATCCAAGGAAGGCTGCCTGGAGAAGTCTGCAAGCTCCGAACGCGCAAATAAACCCCCCAGCTGCACACAGTGCCTGGTGCTGGGCTCTGAGCCTGGGCTGCTCTTTCCAATACCTCGAGTAGGCTTTGGATCCACCTCTGTGGTCAAGAACATATCCCTGAGAGCCCTGCTAGCTTCACAGCAACACTCATGAGCTACTGCTCACCAGGGGTGGTTAGGGAGCCATTGCAGACAACGAGATGGGCAGAGGATAAAGTCCAATGCTGTCCTCAGTTATCATTCTTCTCCTGTTGTAAACTCATCTGAAGGGCGTGATTTCCATGTAGAACACTCTGCAGAACCAGGTCAAACATGAGGGATTCATTTTTTACCTGTCTGGTGACCTGACGGATCACGCAGTTCGGTTCTTGTGAAACTGTCTGACTCGACGCAGTGCTCTGGAAGCAGAGGGATGGGAGCTGTTTGGACAAAGCAGCAGACAGGTGTGTTAAAACACAGTGATAAGAATGGTTGCTTACTCCAGCCTTTCAGGGGGAAAATTAAACTAATGGGGAAAGCGTTACTTATTTGACTGTGGGTGTGGGAATTATTACTAATTGCAAGAGTAATTCCTTGATAATGATGCTATAATGATTCCTTCTATTACAAGTGGTAATGCTGTCATTACTGCATTACTCAAACTCAAATCCACGGGGAAGCTCTGGAGGGTGAGCAGTGATTGAAAGTTCCACATTAAAATAATTACCCTCCATCTTAAATTTAGAATGTGTGTGATAGATATCTAATATTTGCAGGATTTCTTAAGGCTCTTCTTCCACAAAGATATGTCTCTTATCTGCATTGGACTCTGGTTATTTTGTTCTATACACTGATTAGTTGTTCAGGATGTGTTTAAGGATGATATTCAGAAATGAAAGTGTTTTAGCATTGTTCGAACACTGACAATCGATAAATGAGCAGCTTATTTCTTATCTATAACATTGTGTAACATAACATGCATCGCTCCTTATCCAGGGCTCTTGTGTTTCAACTGTCTCTTTGCAACAGGATTTCAACAGCGCAGCTGAAATGTACAGTGGCAGTGTGAGGAAATACGGCATAGATAAGTGCCACAAATATTAACCTGGATCTTACTTGGATTCTCATCTCCCTGAGGAGATGCTTGGGGATTCGAAGGGCTGAGAGACGGTTCTGACTTCAGAGTGGAGGTGAGTTGTGGAGCTGAGCTTCCATGTAGATTCCTCTGTGAATTACACCTGTCTCACCAACCCAAGGACACTGAGAATTTCCTGAAGAAGGTCAGCTAAAACCTCCTCCAAAGAAATACTCTTGATTTCACTGTCCACAGAGGTGAGGAACCTTCTTGACTGGATATTTTCACAAGTATCTTCTGTAACACTTAGTTCTTTGACAGGCAGAATGAAGCACTTGGTTGTCATGTAATGACAACCCTAGACGTAGCAGAGCTCAGCAAGCACAGCTGAAATGGAGTGAGAAAATAAGCTGCTTCCCTCTGCCCCTCGCTTTTCTGTGTAGTTCCATGGAGCAGCTGGGAACTGAGCTCCTGCTCTGTCCTGCCCTTGAGCTCGTCCCTCAGTGGAAGGCTCTGCCCACACCGGCCGTGGAGCTGCATGCGCCTGCCCTGGGGTTGCTCCTGCCATGCTGCAGCAGCGCTGAGGACAGGTCTTCTTCCAGCTTTCCTGAGGAGCGAGGAGGGTGGCTGGCAGAGCCGGCCTGCGGAGCAGGCTGTCCCGTGCGGATCACGGCCCTGTGGGCAGCCCCAGGGAGAAGCAAGGCCGCTCGGGTGGCGCTGGGCATGGGTGGCCTCCAGGGCTGACCAGATGGAGGGTCCTGTGGCTGCTGCTCCTCTGGTGCTCCCGCGAGGATATTGGTCTGTGCAGGCCATGGCAGCACTGGGTGTCACCTCACTGCAGGAGCCTCCAGTGAAGCTACTCCAGAACATGATGTTAAAACACCCTTGTGCAACACTGAAACTCCTGTTGTGGAACCTGAGGAATTTCCCCTGATCTGTCACCACTCAACCTTGGTGACAACATAACCTTGTTTTCTACCTGAGTTTGTCCCTGGTGACTGGAGATGGCGGCTTTTCAGGAGTCTCTCCTGATGACGAGGTGAATTTTACTCTCTGCACTTCATACATCTCCTTTGTAAAAGCCCAATATTCCTTAAGTGAAGTACAACTTTAAACGTATTAATAATATTGGCAATTACTCAAAGAAAACCATATAATCAATGCTGGTTAGTCTGTGAGGAGATATATTTTAAAAACACAGTCTGTGTTTGCCTGGAATTCATTGCTTGAGGCAAGGTGATAGCTTCAGCAGTGCCATTTCCAAAGCCTGCGCTGTGCATTTATTTTCTCATTAGCATCTAGTTGCTATTGTATATTTGGAACAAAGGTAACCTTGCAGTGGGAGCACATTCCTTGCTGTCAGGAGGAGCCTGTGCTGCTGCTTCAGAGGCACATGCGTGATTGAGCCGCCGTGCATCACAAGGAGCTCTGCAAGGCAGATCGTCCTCCGTGCTCTGTAGTAGAAGAAAGAAAAATCCATTTTTTGGCTTTCCATGCTCTGTGTGGGGGGGGGAGGGCTAATTTATGTGTGTTGTGACAAGCGCTCTCGAATGGTGAGTAGACTGTTTGTCAACTCATAAATATCATTCTCCAAAATAGCGAAGATTCAACAATTTGCATTTTAGTGGGCTTTGATAAAAAAATATATTCCCTTTTAAATGAGAGGCTCCTGTCAGTGCAAATTCTATAAAAGGGCAAAAAAATCAGACTGATTTTAATAGTTCAAGGGAGCAATTTGAAATAGGGAGCCTTAACTCTTCATGGAAGTACCCGTTATACAGTACAGAATGCCTGGTATTTTGCTAGTATTTAAAACATTTAGGATTCCTACAGCCCACTCGAGGCTGGCAGTTAATGCCAGCCCTGTTTTGGAGGACGAAGGAACAGAGATGCTGGGGCAGCAAGGGAGGATGTGGCAGAGCAAGGGATTGAGTCTGAGCAGGAAAAGAAGGTCTTGGGCAGCCACAGGCTCTGGCCATGGGCAGATCCTGGCACCTAATCTGTGCCTTGTTTTGCTTCCCCCTGCTCGCTGACACAGATTTGTTATATTTGTGTTGCTCATCTGTCGTGTTAATTTGGATTGCAGCTCCTTTGGTATGGGAGCTGTCATCATAAATGATCCTGTATCGCAGTAATGGGTTTTGTCCAGCCCCGCTCAGTCGGGGTTTGACACGGTAGGACGCTGCTGCCGCAATCTCTCTGCAGTATAAATTATAAATGGCAACTTGTCCATCAGCGAGCGTTAGTGGGAGACCTTGAGCGCTGACTCAAAGGCTACTGCTGAAACTCACCATGAGCTCCAAAACCTTTTCTTTTTGGACACTTTTTAGCTGTAGGGCCTGTCGTCTCTAATGCTGTCCCAGTCAAGACTTTAGCTCAATGTGTCATCAGCACCGCTGGTGGCACTGCCTGGCTGCAGCCACAGCAGCCACCTCTGGCTGCGCTGTCCCAAGGAAGCCACGGGAAGCACCGATGATGATGTGGGAGAAGAAAATAGTGCTTGTTCAGTCTGTGGTTCTTGGTGTGTTCTAATGGCAGCCTGACAGGGCCCTCCCCGTGCAGAGGGCACCATGCGCTGAGCATTGGGGCTGGTGCAGATGAACCGCTGAGACTCGTCCTGACTGCGAAGGGAGAGCGACGCGGGGGCATTCCCGGGATACGGACGCGCTGCAGCAGCCCGAGCAGCCGGATCGCAGCCTCCCGCTCGGCCAGGCTGCGCCGCGGCCTGGGCCCCGGCTCGCTGTTTTGTGCTGATGGAGAGGAGCGGGCAGCTGAAACCCCGGAGTTCTTCTTTTTCATTTTTTCTATGATAGCAAATTTGTGTCTTTGATTTGGACGACAAGGTGACCATGAGGCAGCAGTGTGCCCTGGTGCCCTGGTGGCCAGTGGGATCCTGGGCTGCATTAAGAAGAGCGTCTCCAGCAGGTCGAGGGAGGTGATCCTGCCCCTCTACTCAGCCCTGGTGAGGCCACATCTGGAGTATTGTGTCCAGTTCTGGGCTCCACAGGACAAGAGGGATGTGGAGCTGCTGGAGAGAGTCCAGCGCAGGGCCACAAGGACGATCAGGGGCCTGGAACATCTGCCCTATGAGGAGAGGCTGAGGGAGCTGGGCCTGTTCAGCTGGAGAAGAGAAGGCTGAGAGGGGACCTGAGCAGTGTCTAGAGGTACCTCTGCTGCTTTCATTGCTGAGGTGAATTGATCCTGGCAACTAGGAGATGCTGACAGGCAAAGATTATATTTGGGTTTATACTCGGGTGGAATAGTCTTCTAAAGACACGGAGCCAGAAAATAAAGCTGATCACAATATTAAGATTTGGTTTAAAAATTGCCATCTGTTCTAAACGGCAGTTCCAGTTTTACCAGGAGGCTCTCCGAATCCAAGGCAGACAGCATCTGGTGCCAGCCTGACGGCCTCCTTGTCGAGCAGTCTCCCACCTCCTGGTAGTGATGCCAATTGACAGAATGGTGTGAGGGGCTCATGGTTATTGCAGGACTAAGAAGGTAAAACTGCCGTTTGGTCCCTCTCTGACTGCTGAGGATTCACAGCCGTCAGCCCCTAGCAAGTGGCTTGAGCAGTCCTACTCATTTAGGCCAACATGTCAGTCACATCTTTAAGAGGGGCAGAAAATGATTTATTTAAGAAATAAGAATCTTCTAAAGTAGCCTTTTTTTCCTATTTTTTAAGGAATTTAAATTCCCTCCTTCTCATACACAGAAGGGTTTCAAAGGAACATTTCCCCCCCTTTTTTTTTTCTTCAATTTCTTTATCATAGAGTCAAAGAAAAAAAAGTTTGCTAAAGACACCCCTATAAAAGTCAAGCCAGCTAAATAGGGCCTAGTTTGTTGCTGGTTTGGTTTGGTTTGGTTTTTTGTCTTTCTTTCAGTTGCAATAGCACTGTTTCGACGGCTTATTTGTGCCATTCCAACTTCTGTGCAGCATGCACAAACATAACTTCCTGCACAATTCCTCTGTGCTGAATTAAGTCTTATTTAAAAATCTAAAGAGGATTTTTTTTCTCCCTAAAGAATCAAGAAAACTAAGTGAGGAGCAGAAAATCTGACTTCATTTATGCAGTGGCTTCCCTCCTTTCTGAAGGGCTTTGAGCCATAGGCCTGTAAGCGCAAAACATGTGGATGTTGCCCTTGAAGTGCAGGGGAAGGCCCCCTTCCTAAAAGCCAAATAGAGATTATTCAAGTGCCTTCTTACAACTTTGGAAGCAGGGATTTTTCCTGCCTAACTTCCAAGTATGGCCAAAATCATGACACCGAGGAGCAATGGAAGGTGGCCAGCGCTGGATGACTGCAATCCTCCAAATCCCACATGGGATTTGCAGAGTTGATGGTGGCGGAGGCTGCATTTTTTTTTGTGGCCACCTCCTAGTTTTGCTGCCCGACCCCAAAGGCAGCTGTATGAGCTCCCAGGTGATTCACTTTACCTCCAAGCTTACTAACTGCCTGTTAGTTTCTGGATGTTGTGGTGCTTTTGTGTCTTTGCCTGCATTGTCCCGTGCTTGAGGTGTATGCGAGACTTGTAACAGCATCTCCTGCTTACGCTGTAACTTGCTAGGCCTCCCCTTGTGCTTTTCCTTGCCTCGATGTTGCCACCCGTCAAAGATCTGTGCAGGTAGTGACTAAATGCCAGGAGTGCCCTGGCACAGGGGCTGCCCTGGGCCTGCCCTGCGCGCGGCTCCTCTTGGCTCTGCCCCAGCTCCGCGCGTGGGCACCCGGGGCAGCCGAGCGCTTAGCTGGGGTTTCCCTCTGCTCCCTCCTGAGTGTCCCAGGAAGCCGAAGCTTTGGCAGTGTGAGACATTTGCCAGCTGCTTGTCGAAAGGTTTCTTCTAATTCCATGGTGTGTGGCACATGTGTTAAAGAAGCTGCTCCTCACGAGCTACGTGCCGTGAGGTACCGTGCGGGGAGCTGAACCAGCAGTGTCGCCTGTTGCTGGTGGCTCCACATTTGGATAGTTAGAGCACATCTCTGCCCTGGAAAGCTGGTAGAGCTGCAGGTGATCTGCAGAACTAGGAAGGAACTTACTAGGATTGACTGGTTTCATGGAAATTATTTCTCTGCTCAGACGTTCGAGAGCACCTACATGTACCTGCATGGGCAGTTCTTCCTACTCACCTAGAAGTCCCAAGCTTTCCAAAATGCCCTGTCAAAACAGATAGGGGTTTGGAGTTTGGTTCCATGAAAAGGCTGCAGGTTCTGGCCAAAAGCCTTGAAATTCCTTGAAATAGAAGTCTGGTTTCCTAGTAAGCTCTATTTATTTCTTATTAGAAAAGAAGGAGGAAATCTGTGTATTGCTGAAAGCAGAGTGACTAAATGACTTCCCCTGGGTCCCGCAAATGCTCTGTGGCAAAAGCTGACTCAAACTTAACTCTCCTGAACATTAGCGGGGCCTTAACCACAGACCAGTGTTCGGGTCTGTGTAAGGTAACACAGGCTCTGTTAAATGCTGACTGCCCTGAGTCTCTGAAGATACAAGCAGAGCTCTAGCTTGGGGGAAAAAAAAGGCTGGAATCACTGAAATATTCCAGTTTTAGAATTATTATTAATATTAGCCATTTAATGAAAAAAAAACTGTTTTAGAGGAATGGAACTGTTTTAGAGGAAGTACTTTCAAATGACAAGTGTTTATCTGATGTGTTTTTTCTTTCCCTTAGCCACTCAATAACCAGACTGCTGGAAAACTTTTCCGTGAAAGCTGCTTTGGCTCTTGCTTCAAATCCTTCACCTATAATTTCCTAATGAATTTAAGCTCAAATGCAGTTAAAATGCAAAAGTCTGACTAGCAAAGGGATTGAAAGCAATCATTTTCCTTCTTCCTGGTCCCTCTCTAGGCACTTGTTAGGAAATGTTTGAATGAGCAGAAGTGTTAAGGGACTGAAGCTTGTTAAAAAAGCAGAAGGGCTGCAGTCTGCAGAGAGGCAGACAAGAAAGCAAGGCAGGAGTCTGAAAAAACTTCCTTTCCAAGGAAGATTAAAAGCATCGCAATGTGAGGGGAAAAAAAAAATAAAACTGCTTTCAGATCTTCCTGCTTAACACTTTAAAATCAGATGGGCTGGAAAATTTGTTTGGCTGCCTCTGAGCCTGGATCTTCTATTTCCACAGCAGGACTCTGGGCTTGGGTGCACATGCCCAGGCCGACTGTAGCCTGCTGGTAACCGTCTCACTGCAGCAACAGGTCTACAGCTGTTGGTGCTGAAGGACACTGCAGCAGGGAACACGCAGTGAGCAGGTTCAGTCGGCCCCTCCTGAGCTGTGACGTTGCAGACAAGCCGGAATATTAACCACGTGCATAAATATCAACTCATAAAATGAGAACTCTGTAGATGAATTTTGGCTGTATGCTTCTAAGTCCCATTTTTTTCCCAACCATCACTTCTTGTATTTCCAAAAAGAAATTCTTTTTATACCACATCTTGTAACTGCCTTTCATTTCCTTACTGCAGCTCTGAACCTTCTGGGTTATCTCTTATTCTTCACAATCTTTTTCCTCATTTTCCTTCTAGCTGAAATGTCACAGTGATAACTGCAAGGAGTGTAGGACCTTATTGCTTACACTTCTTCCTGGTGAAGAAGTGTTGCCAGGGTGGTGTGCTAGGGAGAGACCACATTTCTGGGTGCCTTTCTAAAACAAACTCCTAAAACCATCTTGAAAAAAACACATCGTTTGCATCCTTCTTCCGTTAGGATTTATCAGTAAGTCCAGACTGGCTGAAAAGAGATTTGCAGATGTTTTTATGATTCAAAGTAGTGTTCTTTCTGTATTTTCTTTTGGTGGATGGTGCTCTTTTTAAATGAAGTCTGCCTTGTTTAAGCTTTTGCAGCTTTTGCATCTTAGCGGAGCTAATTACTTCCACACAGCTCCACCCTGAAACACAGTATTTGCCACCCTCCTATTCCACCATCCTCTTACTTAAAAAAAAAAAAAAAATTGGCCATCTAAAAGAGGAGGAAACAACGTCCTGCACTTAGACTTATATGACAGGCAGCGAGCACCTTCTGCCCTCCGTGGTGCTGAGCTGGGAGAACATCTCAGCCCTGGCATGAGGGGTTATAATCCACCCTCAGAAATTGTTGCCTTCCTGGCAAGTGCAGTTAAGAGGGCAGGTCTGGTCACCCTCAGGTGTCTGAGGTTTTGTGAGGTTATTATAGGCTAACTGTAGGGCAGTCTGTGGAGCAGAGCCATCCTTGCTGGAAACAGATCTACCTTGTGTTTCTGTTACCTTTTTTTTTCTTCTTTTTTTTTTTTTTTTCCCCTCTCTCTTCAAACCAGGCTTATGTGGCAGCATTAATTTTATCCTCTGAAGGCTTGGAGAGGAATGAAAGCTTTCGACTAGATTATGTGTGATTAAAGGCAGTGCTGCTATTAATGACTAAGGGAGAGTAAGTTTAAGAGTTTGCTGCTGAAGGGGACTTAAAATTATTTGTGGAGCACCGACTTAGTCATTCAGCCACAGGCCTCTGGGGCCCTGAGAAGCCCTTGTTTCATTTCCCAGTGCCTTCCCAATGGGAAAGGCTCTTTACAAGTGCCCGATCTTCTGGAGAACAGACTTAGCAGGGTGTTTATCTTAGACTTTGCATATTATTCTGCTCTAGTTCTGGTTTATGATTGTGTTTAAGCTAGAAATTGGGCCCATCTCTACTCTTGTTTGAAATTCAAGGTTAAATTGTGCAAGGAGGAGATGGATCTGGTGCCACTGAACTGCTGTGGAGGGTGTGGGATGCGGGGGGACAGGGATGGAGCTGAGCAACCTCCCCACCCCACCTGGTGCAAACAGACCCTGCCCTGGGGTGGCCCTTTGCTTTGACCCCCTCACTGGAGAGGAGTCGTGACTTTCTGATCATGAATCCAAATCCAGGCCCTCCACTCAGGATGCTCTGCAAAACCCTGGTTGCTTGGCCAGTGTGAGGACCCTGATAGGCAGATTTCCAGAAATCCAGGGAATTAAATAGTAGTCTGCTGTGGGTTCGTGTGGCTGGCTTTAAACACTGTAGCTGTATATTTAAAGGATTGAATTAAGCCATTTAAATTATCAAGCCTGACTTGCGTAACATCATAGGGGTTTTCTGCCTAGTCTAGCTGAGATAAAATGTATCTTTTAGATGTGAGGGACTATCTATCACATCCCCCAAACAGGTTATTCAGCTATGAATTGTCTTTAGTCTTAAAAGCATAAATAATGCTGCTTATGTTTCTAATCATATCTGCGTGTTTGAATAATCTCTTCCATGAGATTGGGTTGCTGAGCTCAGCTGGGGTGGTGTGAACCTGGATCGCCCAAACGGTGTGTGTAGGTGCCCTGGCTTGAAACGTGGCTTCTTGTCCTCGTTCCACGGAGTTTCTCCTGGAGAACAAGAGGTGCGAGGCCGTCTTGCTCACACGTCCTCTCTATTAGTCTCTGGTCTCTACATGGTTGCTATAGTGTTGCTAGCCCAAGTGTCTGGATTAGGAGTAGTAATTTTTGCTACTGTGCTCCAGTTGAGCAAGAAAATAATCCTTGCTGGTGTGCGAATGAGCGGTTTTTAGCACACAGCTGAAACGTAACGTTATCAACATTCTCAATTAAACCAAAGCCTAGCAGGAAATTTGAAAAGCTACTCGGTAGGCAAAACTCGTTAGCTTGTCTGTCTGTAAATGTTCCCAGGCCTCAGCCCTCACCAGCAGAAGGGACAATGCGAAAGGCAGCGCTGTGGAGGCACAGGAGGCCCAAGTCCTTCTTTCTCTTGTGGAGGTGTTTCCAGCACAGTTTTGCATCCGTATGCCTCAAGGGAACATAATCTGCAAAGTACATGGTTAAGCATTAGCATCATGATTTCAGAAGCCATTCTGCCACACTGAGAAATAATTCATTTTCTAGCACATTGATCTTACTGCATGAGCCATAAACTATATCCTGGCGCTCGCACAATCGAGGGGGAGAAGCCGTAAACCAGCAGTAACCGTCGTGTCACCTTTTTCCTACTCATGACTCTTACACTTAGTAAAGCCAAGCAGGTCCATGGTCTCCAATCACAGTCTGGCAAAGGGCTTGGCAGTTTGAGTAAAATGAGGCTGTTCTGTTCCTCTGAGGTGTTTTGGTTTATGGTTATGGTTTTCTGTGGGTTTATAAGAGCCTTATGTTTTCCTAGAGGCGCCATTTCAATTTTGAGGGCAAATCATGGCCAATTTGGATTCATGTGTTTAATGAGATTGCTCTAGGTATATATTGCTCTCTGTTAATTAAAACATTCACTTGGACTCAAAACTAAAGTGTTGGGAAGCAGAGGAGCAGCAGCCCTGGGTGTGGATGTGAGAGAAAGGTGGAGGTTGGCAGGAGAGCAGAGCACCGGGGAAGAGGTGCCTGAACCTTTAATCTTTTTATCCTCACTTCTTCACTTCTCCTTCGTAGCCGTCTCGTGTGCAGTGAAATGAGGCCTGTGATAGACGGTTACAAGGGGCTCTCGCAGCCCATAATCCCCCGACGCAAAACTGGAGACGTCGCCCCTATTTCCCAAACAGGGAGGAATGTTTTCATTACTATGTTAATTCAATCTGTCCTATAATAGCGATACTTTAATTGCTCCTCTGTTTTCCTCAGACATAATCCAATTCCCTTTGGCCTCTGAGTTTATCCACACATTAATTGGGTTATTGCCTTGTAGAACAGAAGGGCAACTATATCGCTTAAATTTTATCACAGACTATTAATAAGCATGACTGAGATTTTTAAAGTGCCCTAATGTAATTAGGAGACAGGCTCCCAGGAATTTCCTTGGGATCTGGGTGTCTTCCTCCATCACACCTATTTGGAGATTCCCAGCTGCCACACAAAAGGAAAGCTCAAAACCTTCGCTGTATTTTGAGCACTGCAGTTTTTCTCCTTTTCTACCTGAATTCTTGATGCATCCTACAGGCTTTAATCTTGTACATCTTCTTTTGATTTAATTTTGATTTAAAGTAAAATTCCTTTTGATTTCCTTGGTTAAGGATTGCAGGGTCAAAGCCTTTGAAGAAAGCAGAGGGAAGGGTCTTGGGGAACTGGCAGCAAGACATCGTCCTTTCACATTTCAGGATTCCAGCCCATGTCAGAAGTGACTTCCTCAGTCTTATGGTTGCTGGACCAGAGTCGATATCCCAGAGATCTGATTGAGTTCTGAGTAACATCCCTGCTCAGCAAACTCCAAGTGCTGAAGCTGCCCTGTGACCACAGGGGTGGCTGTGAGCAGGTGCTGACGCTGGCACAGTCCCTTGGGCGCCTGTTCTCCCACAGACCGTCTTGGGACGTAGAGCCCTGACTCCATCCGCTTTCATGGACATTTGCGGCCTGTGAGTTTTTATTACCTGTGCCAAGGAACACTGGACCAGGTGTGTAGCGCTGGAAATTATTAGAAGAAACCTAGTGCACGTAGAGGAAGGGCAGACCAGGGAGCTCTTTTCCCCACTTCCTGGCTATTTCTGGCCCCACGTGTATCTCAGCGTAGTCACGAGTAATATTCCCCAGCCTGAGCCTCCTTGGGGTGGTGTTTCTCAAAGACAACAAGGCTTGCAACAGCAAGGAGAAGGCTGCTGCATCCTCCCAGTTTCTAGTGATACCAGTATTGGGCAACAAGGAACAAATAAACCCCATTACTCCAAAGCATTCATAGAGGAAATGCCTGGGCTGAACTAAGCCCTCTTTATTGCTCCTTATTTGGGGTGTGAATCAACCAGCATAAAACCAAATGGTACATGATCAAAGGGTGAATACTAATGATAAGAATATTAAATCATGAGATAGCTCTTTCATACCAGCACAGGTATTATAACCATGCCCTCCCCACATCATATTTGTATAGGGCCAAAGATCAATTTTCTCAGAACAAACGAGGAAGAAATAAGAACTGCATAAGCAACACATGCTTTGTACTCCCTCTTGCCATGAAACAGGCAGGGAATAAAACTGACAGGGATCATTTTGCTTTAAGTGGTTTTCAGATAAAAACACTTCCCACCCAACCTTATGTCCTATAGGTGCTATAATGGCCATGGAAAAGTCTAAGTTTCATAGACCATCTCAGGAGCTGCTAAAATCAAAGCTACAGCTAGGTTGCAGAGTGTGTGGGAGAGCTGCAGACTGGTGCTCCCACAGCATAGCCCAGGCACGGACTGAGAGCCAGCGCTGAGCTGAAGTGCAGCCCATGGGCAGGGCCCTCATGAAGGGAAGCCCAAAGGTGCCTAAATGCAGCACTGCCTTCCTGCAGAATCGTGGAATCATAGAGTCATTATGGTTGGAAAAGACCTCCAAGATCATTGAGCCCAAGTGTAAACCCATCACCGTTACGCCTGTTAAACCGTGTCCCTAAGTGCCTCATCTTGGCCTGCACCTTGCTGTCCATGCTGAACCTTTGTACTTCAGGGGGATGAACGGCTCTGTTAGACTAGAGAGGTTAACAAGGGACCCCCTAGGAAGGTCTGCTGCTGGTGGCCACGTAATGGTGCGTCTTGACACCTCTCCCAGCAAGGCTGACGTTGGCTGCCCTGGGTTGTTGGGTTGTTTAAACTGTGAATCTCACATAGTCTTTGAATTCTTCTCTTCCTGAAAGACTTTGCTTTCTAGGGAGGGACTCTGGGTGCGTGTAGTGCACAGTAGAGCTGAGCCTGAGAGGAAAGATATGTCCCATTGTGATCCCCGCTGCAGTCGCTTGGAGAGATGCACCACACCTCAAAGATACACAGGTACCCAAGCAGATGTGCACGATTCCTGTGCACTGGGATGGGCCTCTGCCTGCTGTTACACTGCGCATTGAACTATGGCCATCCATCATAAAATCTTGACATCTACAGACATACCTTATTTGTTTGTGTTTTCCATTCTTCCCTTTCCACAAAACACCTTTAATTCAAATAGGAAAAGTCTGGGTAATGAAATGAAGCAAAATATGGAACTAAAGAATGTGCCATCCAGCTGTGATCCTGCAACCTACTGATGTTTCCCTAGTCTCCTTGGAAAAACTTGGGAAGGAGATATATTGTTTTTTCAGCTCAGCAAGCTCACGTTAGGCGCAAGTTCAGCTGCTGCTCATGGAGCAGGGAGCCTGCAGCTGCCGGGGCCGCGTTCACGAGAGCTGGGGAGCACCGAGCGGGGCCGGCCCCGGGCAGTGCGGAGCCGCCGGGAGCCCTCCCGGCGCCTCGGAGCCCGCTCGGATTCAGGCAGCGCTGTCGGCAGAGCTGCGTGCTGAACCAGCCAGCTTGCGAGGCTGAGCAGTGACTGTCCCCCTGGGGAAACTCCCTGCCGTTTCGTTTAGGAAAGAATCAAAATGAAGGATGGAGATGTTTTGGGTAGTGGTGAGTCTGGAGGGGAGGGCTGCAGTTGCGCTGCTCAGTGTGTGCTGCTGCGGGGGGGTGCCCTGTGCTAATTTTGGGGTGGATCGGAGCTCCCTCGTGGCACAGGGCAGCGCTTGGAGCTCACTCAGAGCTTGTCTGAGACAGAAATGCAAGGATACAGATTGAGCTGTGATACTAGCAACTGCTCAGTCCTGTCCTCTCATCCCCGCTCCCGATAGAAAAACAGCACAAGTTTTGGTCTCAAGTCTGGCTCCTGCCTCTCAGTGTGACTGAGCACTCATTTTGGGTAAAGGCTGTCAGAAATATTCCATTTCTTGGAAGCTTAAAAGTCCAGGAATTCGTTTTATGAGATTTTTCTTCGTTGCAGCCTTTGGAGTTTACCCAAAGGGCCAGCATATAATTGTTTTCTTAGTTGTGAAAATATCTCAAATAAATAAGATCTTTTATAGCCTCATAATCTTTATTTAATGTTGGGCTTTTTAAAATGCCTTTCAGGATTTATTAGCTCTTTAAAGGGAAAACAACATAAAATCTGATACTATGCAATATCTTTACGCAGGCTGTTCAGTTGATTGAACTTTACAAGACTTTCTGATATATTAAGTATTTCATTGGAGTTACAGCTATAATAAGATTATTAATAGGTTATTGGCATTATATGTAATAATAGCCAGAAGGTTTTAAAGCTGCTACATACATTAGATATGCGATAAAGTGTATGATTAATTATGTTGTCATTTATTCTTTCCAGCACTGTGCCCAGACAAACTAGGAAAATACTATTGTGTTTTCTTTTTATTTTTCTGATATGAGCTTGAGCTCCTGTTGGATTTATAGCAGCATATTTGGGCTCACAGAAATCAAAACATCTTTCACGTTGGTAGCTGATCTGCCTCAGTGGGAGCTGAGCTCCACATTCAGAAAAAGCAGCGCGGGACATAGCACTGATTTCTTCAAACTGTTCCCCAAATGACCAAGGTGTCCTGGGAAACTGGGTATTTGGACTGTAGCATTGCCACCTACACTTGCTCTGTCACTCTTCGTAATTGGCCATTCAGTTGGCGTGAACACAAATTTCCCATTTGTACCGGTTGGTGCAACACAAGCTTTGGGACTGTTTAGACCACACAGCTCTGCCCCAGTTGACATCCCACGAGAAGCGAGGTCTGTGAAGGTGCCAGGAGCAGTTGGAGCTTGTTGGAGTTTATTTCGAACGCCGAGGTGAAGGATACCAGCATGGCGGAGGCCGCCACAGGCCGGACCTGGCACCTGGCCGCTCTCCTTCCCGCCTCAGCGCAGGCCTGGCTGCGTCCTGCCTCGTGGTGCTCAGGTGTCACACAAACCACGTTCAGCTCCTGCTTTCCTGGGCTCGAAGACAGCCCAACTGCGGGATGAACGAGCCAAATCCTCCTCTCAGTTACATTTCTGGAGCTGTCCCACACTCATCCTGAAAAAATCAGTCTTGCCCTGTTCAGGAGAGCCAGCAAAGTTTTGGTCCCAATTAAGTCAATGGGAGCTTTGCTGCTGACTACAGTGGGTTTGGGCTTCATTTGCAGTTGAACGCTTTCAGTTGAATTTAACTACTCCCTACTAGAGAAGGCAATAATTTGCCAAAGTGGAAATAAATACTTGGCATTCTCTAAAACATGCACTTCCCATCTAAAGGTGCATTGCATCTGCCCTAAAGGCTACTGGAGTCTTTGGCTGGCCAGAACGCTTCCCTTTCATGCTGAATCAACAGCTTTAATTAAGCATGATGACAAAATATGAGGACTTCTATGCAATTATGGCAATGGCACCACCTGCCCCTAATTAAGCTGCCAAAACATTTGGTCTAAAATGTGCAATGAATAAGAAATAAAAATATCCAATATTGTGGCAGTTCAGCAAGTGACTGGCTTTCGTCACATAATTAGCTTTAACAAAGTGTTGTTAATCTGGTTTGTGATTAATAGACTATTTAATCTTAAAGCCACCTGACAAGACTATGAGCTCTTTCTGGTTTGTTTCCACCAAAATCTGAAATTTCTAACAGGAGTAATGACATTTTTGTAGGCAAAACAATAGATTTTCTTATATTCATTGCTCTTCACAAGAGCTCCAAAGGTTACATTCTTAAAACTCACTGAACTTTAAAGCTTTTCATTAAATGGGAAGCAGGAAGAAAAGCTTTTTCTTTTTCTCTTCTCATTTCCTTGTGCAGAGGAGTCCCTGGATTGACTTAGTGGAGGGAGGAGGGTGCCCTGGCCCTTTGGCAGCTCTGCACATTTTCCAGTGGATGGTCAGCTGGCAGCAAGTCTCGGTGTTGTTGACTGCCCTGATGCCTGCGGGTGTTCGGCAGCTAATGGTCACCAAGCTTCTCGGGTTGGATTTAGTGACAACGAGGAGGGGAACGTAATGTGTAACAACAGCAAAGCAGCCCAACTGCTTTTTCAGGACTTGTGTGGCCGTTTGGGTTTCAGAGCTGTTAATGTAACCTGGCATGTTAAATCAGACATGATCAACACTGTAAAAGAGCCAAGCATAGCAATGGTACAGATGGACGGCAGATAAGGAAAGCAGCCACGGCTGAGCAGGGAAGTAGAACTGCTCGTCAAAGCACGTTAATATACGGTACTTAGATTTCCTAAAAAGTGGCATTGGAATGCCAGGATGAAAACAGGTAACACTGCGTTCATCCTAGGTACCAATTTTAAGTTTTCAGCAGCTGCCTTGTTTCCTGGTCTGGCTAGTAAATGCCTTAAATAGTCTTTGGGCTGGATTTTTCCAGTGCTTTCCCCCTGTAACTATTGGTGACAGCACTGAATAGGTGTAAGTAGTTCCCACCCATCAGGGTCTTTTATTTCTATTCTGTCTTTTCCTATAGCAGCAACGTCCGGGCTGGGCTCTTTACTCTCATGTCATCTGCAAAGTCTTGACTAGCTTTAAAAGTTGGAGGAATTTAAAGAAGATCCAAGAATTTAGTGGCACTCACTAAGACCTCGGCGTGGCCAGGTAACGTGGCAGGAATACCAGGTGTCCCCACATGCCGGGACCCTGGCGCACTGTAAAAGATGCTAAATGCCAATTGCAGTGAGGTCTCCCAGACTGGGCTTCCTTTATAAAAGACGAAAATCAGGTACCTCAAAATTCTGATATTTGATTCTTTTAGAGAAAAAGTCTGGTAAAGAAAAAAAGTATTACTGCTCTGGTTGGCATCACACTGCTTTTGCATGCTAATCTCAAGCTCCCCTGAGATAATTTGACAAGAAGGCCATTAATGCAAATTTAAGCATGACCTAGAAAGGATTTATTTTTCATGTACCATCTTTATTCTTTGCTATTGTTGTTTGTTTTTCTTTGTTCTAAGCAGCATAATGTTTGGGGTTGTGTTTCCTTGGTTTTCTTTCCTCCTTGGTGTGTTTTGCTTTTTTTTTTTTTTTTTTCTTTTAATCTCAGGACCATAGCAGCAGAAGTCATCCCAAAATAAGCATATTGCTTTCAAGTAAAATGCAAGAGTAAGTCCTGAAGAGGTTGCATGTAAAGAATGGAGTTTTTATGGAAAACATCAGGATTGTATGGAAAAATCATCTTTGCAGGAAGTTAAGGAATATTGGTTTCCGTTTTTGATTTTACTGGAGAACTTGGCTGTAAAACTGTGCTATTATAGACTCTTGAGCTTTCAATATAGATGTCCTCTTACAGCCTTCTGTGGGCCAGCAGCACTAATGGGCCAGTAGAATTAAGTAAATGTTAATAAAACCCAAGGTATTCCACAGAGCTGGATTGAACACTCTTCAGTAGTTCAAATCTTGTTTCTTCATTCCTGGTGTTACTCTAATTGCTCTGATCCCTGGTTGGGTTGTCTGTGCGGGATATCGACTGTAGAACCAAGCCAGGAGCAAAACCAAACAGTCGTGATCCTTAACACTTTGGGGTTTGCTTATAAATTGCAGAGAATAAAAGGCCACAATTATCTATCTCCCATTTGCCCTTTGTAGGTCACTGGAGAGCAACTTCTATTTCTGTAATGTGATACATGGAAATGAAGAACGTAACCTTTCCCACAGGGCTCTCGGAGCTCTCCAAATGAGCCCTCCAAATGTGGCAGAGTCGGGAGGAATAAACCCTGCTGCCTCCTGTGCGAAGCCCCGCGTCGCTTCCCCTTGTGGGTCACCATGTCTGCTTGATGCCTGGCTGAGGAGCAGGCGATACCAGCTGATGGGGGACAAGGAGACAGCAGGCGGCCCTGAGCATAGGGGTTTTGAGGCAGCCGAGCGCTCGTGTGGCAGAGCCGGGGCCGAGGCCGAGCTCGCGCGCGCTCCTCGCTGCCTGCGGGCTCCTCGCTGCCCGGGCAGCCACAGCGGTGGGCGCTCACTGGCAGTGCCAGCTCCTCCTGCACGCAGCCGGGTCCAGCCCGCTTCACCCTCCTGAGGAGCCTGTGTCACCATTTGTCGCTGCCAAACGTTCCCTTTCGTGGCCGCGGTGGCTCGCTGTGCCGCTCCGCTGCCGCCCTGCGTAACCAGCGGCCTCGCGGCGTGGTCGGCAGGGCCGCTCGCTGTGTTCTCCACACGTGAACGGCGGCGGCGCAGGGCCGGCGGCTGGGGCTGGCCTGCTCCGTGCCCCGGGGAGGCCCGAGGGCGGCTGCCGCAGAGGAGGCCCCTGCGCGGCCACGGCCGCCGCTCCGCGCTGACCACGTCCCTCTGCCTCCAGCAGCTTCTCCAACAACCTTCCCCGTGCGTTTCGCCACATGCTGCCTGAGTGCCCCGAGCCTTTGCTCTCCAAAATACCTGCAAGGCCTCCGCAACCGCTTTGGTTAGGGCTTGTGGGTGCCTTGGAGCTGGCAGTTCTTGTTTGGAGATTGGTACCTACCTTGGGCTTGGTAGGCCACGCAGACAAAGTTTTTGGTGTTGTTGGGAGTAAATAACGTGGTGTCTCTCATGACGGAACAAGATACTTTGAAAAATTAGTTTGCCTGCCTGCCTACTGCGTCTTTCTTTTTTGGTGCAGCTTTCCTTATTCTTCCCAGTCGGAGCTTTGCCCAGCTATTGTGGCTTCTGCTCTAGCCCCTTCATGACTTGATCAAATTCAGCACTGTTCCCTTCCCTGTCGGATACACTTCCTCAGCTTGAAAAACACTGTCTGGCACCAAAACCAAACAGACTTCCACTCTAATTTTTCTTGATGGTCCTTCCTAGTTTGTCTGGCCAGATAAAATCTCCTATGACTAGGATTTGGGCCTCTCTGTATCCTTTTACCTTGACTGGTTATTTCATAGTCCAGTTGTTCTTAGAGGGCCTCTAACAAAGTCTTGTGAATAGCTTTTTAAAATCCTTTCCCCTTGATAAATGTCTTGCAATTGTGTCTTGCAGCGCTTACTTTTCTAAAGTACCAGAGCAAATAACCCCAACGCGTTTCTGAGACACGAAGCTGCAAGTCTATACTGCGCAATCAGGTGTCGCAGATCCTTCAGCTGCGCTTGGGTGAGGGAGCCCCTCGGGCAGCAGCTTTCCAGCTTCTGGGGTTGCCATGGCCTTGACGGGAGCTGCGCTGCTCCAGTCCTGCCCGGGCAAGGCGATGCCCTCGCCGGGGCTGGACCGAGCTCAATGCCGACCTGCTCCTTCAGAGCCACGTCGTGGAGCTCCGCGTGGCACACTAGTGTTGGGACAGACCTCAGTACTCCGTACGCGTCAAAGGGAAGCAAGTATTTCCCCTCATCCCAGCTTGTCTTTTGGTCTCCAGATTTTATGTTCTCTAATGTGTTCCTTGGAGAGCCTGAATTATTTTTGTTGGTGGTTTGTTTTGCAAGAGTACAAGTTCCTTGGCTGACTAATACATAGGCAAATCATCTTTCCTGGCTTGGGTTTCCCATAACTTCCTCCTGACAAAAGGAGAAGCAGTGATCACATCTCAGGCTGCATTACTCTCTCATGCCTGTTTTCAGGCTGGAGCAAGATAAGGGTTTTCTGCTGGGATGAGATCTAAAGTTCACAATCTGGTGTTTTCTTTCTCAAGTTTATTTCATCTTTAAAAGAAATGAGTTAATGTGTGAAATATTACTGTTCATTCCATGCCCTTTTGCTTTTTTCCTCAAGTGTCTCTGCTCCGGAGGAGTTGCTGTCCCTCCCGACGACTCAGGGCTGCAGTAAACTCGCCTGAAAGCCCCGTGAGAGCTGGTTCTGCCGGGCGCGGGCAGCGCCTCTGCTGCAGCTGGAGTTCAGCACAGGAAGTGGCATGACCAGGTGAATTCCCCAGCTCCAAATGTAAGAGCAATTATAACATCATTAGTGGTTGCTTTGGCTTGGGTTGTTGCTATTTTGAATTAGGCTTGGGTCAATGGGAAAACAGGGCAGCACTGGGGGTATCATAATGCGGTCTGGTGCTCCACACTTGCCCCAGGTCAGTCCCTGCCGTTGCAGACATACAAGTTCAAGGCTGTGTGTGCAGGGAACTCTGGCCAAAAGGAGGAAGGTAACACAGTCCTGACAAAGAATCCTAGCTAAAGATTAACCTTGCTGACTAATTGAATGCTGGCAATGAGAGATGTTAAAACAAATACGCTAGGGAACTGGACTGTATTTTTCCTCTGGGCTGTGTTGCCTCTTGTCTGGGCTCCATCTTTAGAGATTAAATAAACCCAATCTCCTTCTGTGATATAATGCAGAGAAGTTAATTCAGCTCCATTAGGAAAGTCGACAACATAAGGCAAGCCAGTAATAGCTTTGAGAGTGTGTCCTTCAAGTTATATTTCACACCCACCTGGTACGTGGAGATAACAATGTTTACTATTGCTTTGTAAGTATAACTCTCTGGATGACTAAATCAGAAAGTAATGGAATGAGGCTGTGTGCTCGCTTTCTGTTTTCTGCTGTATATATGCATCTTTCCGTAAAAGAGCCTGGGGTTCTTTCAAGAACTAACTTACATTCAAGACCAAATGTTGCCTCTAATCCACAGACCGTAACAGGCAACCTGTGTAGGGTGAAAGTTCTGGTGGGAATTTTCCAGGACGGCGCCTTGGGCTGAAGGAGGTGTCGCTACCAGAGATGAAAATTGTATCAAATCCTGACACCTTCCAAACTGAGCACAAGTGTTCTCTCCATGCCAGAGCTTACCTGTAGTGACAGGTGATTCCCAGAAACAAGGAAAGGAAAGAGAAAACAGTGGAGGAAGGGGGCGGGGGCACTCTTAGAAATTCTTGGCCTCTTACAACCTCCTTTAAAGATGCTTTATTATAGCAATGATGAACTTGGTTAAACTCCCAGATGGACAGTGAGACACTGAGATGCAAGAGAATAGGGACAATAGGGACTAGGACAATTTTCTGTTGTCTGGGAGATTTCTTTCTTAATAGAAGCTTTCAGAGGCAGCATGAGAGTTGAGCTTTAATATTATGCCCAGTCAGAAAGAGTAAGTTATGATGGGAAAGGCAAACAAATTGTTGTTTGCAACTTGATATTGGAAACAATATCTTCTGTGGCAGAAATAAAATCTGTGTTCTGTTTTCACTAAGAAAATACTTATCACCTATGGAGTGAAGGCAGCTGCAGTGTCTCCCTTGCAGCGCTCTGCAGAAAGTTGCCTTTTCTTCTGTGCTGCTGAGCAGCAACTCTTTCTGCTCTTGTGCACACATTTTTCTTTTAATTTTTCTTTTGACGGTATCTATTATCTTAGCCCGTAAGTGTGAAATTAATGTTTACATAATTTGAAACAGTTAAAACTAATTAAAGGAAACTGTCACCTTCCATTTTGGGCTGGAGTGGAGAAGAGCCCATGCAGCACTTCACACATACGTACGCCCACCTGCCCCACAGCAGGGTTAAACCCCAGCAAGTGACGCTGCCAGGTTAGCGGAGGCTTCACTAACCCTGCCCTTGCTGCCCACCGGAATCTGGGGCTTTGGATTAGAAGTCTCTACGTTCAGACCTGTGGTTTACAAAACAGGTTTTGCATTGTCAGCCTCACTACTACTTTATTTACTTTACTGCTTGTTTTACTCACCAAGTTTGGGTGGTGTCCCCTGCAGGGACGCAAGCCACAGCCTCCATTACCAGCTGCACTGTTTATCATAATTCTGCGTTATTTCCTTTTCTGCCAATGGAAATTACATAAGAGCAATGGATTATTTACCTCCTTTCAGTTTAAATATGATCTATACATTTCAACTCAGCATAATAGCTTACATTAGCAATACATTTCTGCTTGAAGATTTTAATTGAAAGTATGTTGTAGTGATTCATACAGCAATATTTATTTTTCTGCCAAAAAAGCAGGATTGAACAAAGTGCCTGCCTTCGTGGATTACACATTTTTAAAGAGAACAGTTCTTAGTATTAAACCTTTTTTCTTTTTTCTTTTCTTTTCTTTTCTTTTTCACCTGCAATTAAGGAAATGTAATTACATTTCACCTTGTCTTGTGTTTGCTTTTTGCGTTCCACTTCTACCTGGGCCGTGAATCATGTTTTATTTTACACCTGGGTCAGGTATGGGTGTGCTCCTGATTCCGTGTCTGGTCTCTCTTTTTGGTGGAGACACTCAGCTGTTGTAAATGTACAGAGCAGTCAGTAAACGGAGGTGTGCTGGACCTGTCAAAGGTGTGACCCTTGATCTCCTGCAAGGGAAAGTCCTTGGGCCTACGCTTTTGGAAAATCTAATTTAAAACAAAAAGAACATGACTATCAATCAAGCAAATATTATCCCTTCACTTGGTGAGGCTTTGCTGTCGCAGGCTTTCCTCCTTCTCCTAGGAATGCCATAGATCAAATTCAGATAAATACCTGATACCTGAGAAAGACCCTTCAGCAGAATGTTTATCCTGCAGTGTTGGGACTTGCCTTTGGATAACAGCTTAGATTCATCTTCCTCTTTCTCTCTCACACAATTAAGCAGCCAATTCCAGTGTTCACTGAATCTTAGTGATGATGATCAGCCTGAATCTGTTGCTCCTGATACCAGGTTTATAGCAGTGGATCAGAGTGGGCTTTGGCTCAGTCTCTTGCCCATTAGCTGCCCCTCTAAAGTGCTTCTTTTCAAACCTCCTTCTGTATCACAGAAGCAGTAAATTCATAGCCTGGGTTGAGCTTTCCCTTGAACCTGCTCTCAGACTGACCGCTGCTTTTAGGCCTTATCAGCAGATTAATTTACTGCAGAAACATGATGCTCTTCCCTGGCTTCTTGCATTGCACGGAACGCCGCATTTGTCACCTTGCCACAACCTTGGCACTACTTGAAATGTCAGCTGAAGCTTGAAAAGTTTTCCAGATGTTTTAAGCTTTACTTCTCACTTAATATTGTCACTTTCATCCACAGTTAATTTGCCCTGTGGAGATCTAAAGCAAGTTGGGCTAAGTGAAGACCCATTTTGCACAGAGGAAAACACAGGAAAGATGAGGGCTGTAAAGACTGGCCTCTCTTTAGGAAGGCAATAAAGCTGAGGCTTAAATCCATTCCTCTTTTAAATATTGGTACTACAAGAGCCATAGAAACGGCAGCTTCATTTGTGCTTGATGTTGTACAAATAAACAGTTAAGTGCTGTTCTCTAAAAGACAGCCTAGCGATGTGAGGAAAAAGTCCATAAGGAGATGGAGCATGGGAAAGATGACAAAATGCCCATCTACAGAGGGATTCACTGGCCTAAACAAACTACCTGATCAACTGTGCTCTAATTTTCTGTGGCTGTTGTGGCCTATGCTCAGCCCAGAGTGCCTATTTAAGTCCAGTTGAAGAATTTGAAGTTTAACGTGCGCTTTGCTGAAGCAGGGTCCCCAAACTGAGTACGGTCTGTCCAGCCAAAAGAACTCAAGTCCCGTTCTGTGCTGTGATTTTCAACCGCGATTAAACCATCTCGACACCCATCCCGAGGTCACTGATGAAGCAGATTCCTCCCCGAGCGAGCGCAGTGTAGAGCAGCGCTGCCAGGGAGCCGGAGCCCGCACACTCGGCGCTTGTGCTGGTTGTGAATACCCTCACTGAAGTCCTTTGTGTGGTGCTTTGAGAAGAAGCTTGTTGTTGTCACCCGGCTCAACTGCACCATTGTCCACATCTGGAAAGGAGCTGGGTTTTCATCTGCTGGGAAAAAGTCTATCTTAGAAAAAGTGATGGAGTACAGCATGGACAAAAATAGCCTGGAAACGGGTTTGTAGTGAGAAAATAAGCTTCCTAGAGGTCTTGTCAAGATAATCTCCATCAACAAAGGACTGTTACATGCTACAGTATTTGGGTTTTTTTTTCCTTCTCTAATAGCAGATTCAGTACTTTCGTGCTCGTTTCCCAAAAGTGACCCTCCCCAACGCCGTGGTCGCAATGTGACCCTCAGCCCCGTGTTTCAAACAGATCTGGCAGCCTTGCAGCTCCCCCTGGAAGGAGCCAGCTTGCCTCTCTCGAGGGCATTTCCCAGAAGCAGCACAATTCAAGGGCAATTTTGCAACTGAGCAAGATTAAATTCTGCGTGTTTGTGCTAGGCACTCCAGCATGGGCCTACCAGAAGTTCAAGAGCCCTTCGACGGGAATCAACAAGCCCCTTGTCTCCCTACTCCACACAGACAAAGCTTCTTAATGCATTAAGCAGCTAAAATGAGTACATAGGAAAAAGCCAGTTTGTTGGCATACTAATGGTATAAAATATCATTATGCCGCTTAGGATCAAAGATACTGAGCTTGGAGCAGAGCCCTCCCCAGCTGAAACGAGACAGTGACTGCAGGCTAAAGCACTGGGCAGGTCAACAGTAACCAGAGGTGCCCAGTTATGATTTAGAGCACTGTGGGTGCTCTGTCTACGACAGCACCCACAGTTACTTCCAAGCCACAGCTGAAATTTGCAGGTCTTCCTATAAACCTGCCTGTTTGCCAAATCCTTGTGAAGATGGCAGAGCTAAGACAGACTGCTGTGAAAACCAGGGGCCAGGGTGGCGTTCAGCAGAGCCGTGACGGGATGAGGAGTCGTCACAGGGAGCACTGGAGATGCTGCTGCTGCGATTGCTGTGATCCAGCTGCCCTGTGACTGCTGACGGTCCTCAGATGATCAATCAAGAAAGGAAATTAACATTTAAACAGGCTAGAAATAACACATATAAACTAATACTATTAGTAGTAGCTTGACTGGCTTCTTTTTTTTCTCTTGTTGCTGCTTCCTTCCATAGTGTTTCCTTCAGGCTGGCCTTAGAATGGGTTCCCTGGTGACCAAAGAGAATAATGGTCATTCCACACAAGAGAATAATGGTCATTCCACATAAGCATTGTCAAAACAGAAACATGCTCTGAAATTCCCGACAGAGACACACCCTGGTAAGATTTTCACATGCTGATGGCAATTTAAGATGTGTGATAAATTATAAGTTGGAAAAATATCAACAGAGGCTATGTTTGTTCTTACCTAGAACTACATTATATGCTGCCTTGACCCACACTAACTTCAGGTAGAGATGTTGCCAGAGATGAAGGATAAACTGTCTCTCCAGGATGGAATTAAAGTAATTAAGGAGGCGGCTGAGGTGAAAATTGTACATGGTTGAAGCCAGGTTGAAATTTCAGCACTGCCTTGATACTTCTTAAGACCAGGAATGGTAAATGTGGATACATCAGGAAACCACTGCCTGTCAGTGGTTGCGGAGCAGCTGCAGCTTCTTCCCTAGGTTTCCTATAACCTTGTTTATTCTGTCAGTTGTGGAGAAGAACTCAGATCTTAACTAATGTCAAATCTGAAGGTATCAAGTCTGGCATTTCCCACATGGAAACCACCATGCGTGCACGGGCAGTCCTCACGTGTGCGACACTCCCGCAGGCTGGGTGAGATCCACCTTTGGCACATGCATGTTTGCTCCCTGCAGGCAGGGCCACCAACTGAACCAAGGGGCATCCGCAACCCCCCTCTTTTGAGCGCTGATTTACTACTGCTTTTCCAGATCTGCAGCATGGGCCTGCTGCTTCTGCCTCCTGGGCTCTGCTGCTGAGCAGCAGGATTGCACCCCAAGAAAAGGGAGAAGAAACGAGCAGCAGGAGGGCCAGGAGAGAGCCTTCTGGCTAACTTCTTCACAGTCTGCGTTTTTATTTGAGAATGTAAGAATTGCAGTTTTCTTAACAACATGTTTTCCTTTGACAAGCTCTTATTTCATTTCATATAGTTACCTAAAAGTTATCAGATTGTTAATGTTTCCAGCCAGGATTTACTTGCCAACATGCCAGAGCCAGACCTTCCAGTAATGCATGTATGTAAATTCAGATTATTACTGTGTCCATATGTAATACTACAGGTAACCAAATGAAGGAGCAGATACAAGTTATCTGCATAAAAATCTGCATAAAATATTTGCATATGGAAAACTATTTTTTCTTGTTTGGATAAATGTCTGAACATGTAAGATCTATCAATCAATCTCACTTGTACCCAAACAGCTCAGAAGCGTGTCACATTTATTGGGCAAGTTCTAACATCGTCTTCTGGCAGTTCATAAAATACGAGCCTTGCTAGAAGCTGATCAGAATTCAGAAATGCATGTTCATTTATTTGCTACTGTGGCTCTAAAATGACTTTTCTTTTTTCCCCACTATGGATTTTTCTCATTTAACAGTCAACTAAACTATACCGAGCTGGGAATTAGCAGCTGAGGACTGTTCAGCACTGCATGATGCTTAATGTAATTTGCCGAGTTAATAAAATGTTGGGCAGATGCCTTATACCAGGGAAAAAATAAAGCATTGCTCTCATTTGTTCATGAGCAAATAGTTATGTAATTTTGCTTCTTTTAAGAAAACATTTAATCTTAAAATGAAATGAAATAAAGGCCAAAATCAGTAATTGACCTGTTAATACTTGAATTCTAAAGCAAGCTTCCCTCTTCTCTATTTCTAGGAAAACAGCTTAAGGAAAATGTTTGCAGAGGGGCAGCAGAAACAAAAAGCACAGTTAGATGGGCAACGTTTGGAGAAGATTACCCTGGAATATCCAGGGAACAAGCTGAAGCCAGGTCTGAACAATTTACCTTTAATAATGGGTGGAGAATGGGAAATACAGCAGGGGAAATACACAGTTCCTCATCTTTTTGACAAAGCAGATCCCTGTAAATCACACACCTGTCAGCTTAACACCTGGAAAGGCAGTAGAAGAAAATGAGGCAAAAAAGGACAGCTGAAAACCACTGATCTGCAGAACTGGAGGGGAAGGAAAAGATCTACATACTCCTTTTAAAATGTCCACGAGGCAAAAGGAAGGATGTTGGCCATAGGGTAAGTTTGCTAGACTAGTTGTATTTTCACTTTGAGACCTCTAAAACAGGATGAAACCTCCAGCTAGGGTTAACCTTTTCTTTCATCTGTCCTGGGAGAAAGATTACACTAGGTAACCCCTTGGCGTTATTTTGATGTTGTTCTTAGATGGAAATGGCTGAGTCAGAGGTTGTAATTATGATGGATCTTTAGAATGATTAAAAAGTTAAGACTTAGAGGAAAGAACTTAGGAGAAAGACAACTGAGCAGTCAGTCTGTCAGGCTGCTCACCATCTGGCTCAAACTGTTGTTCCAGGTTGTATTGATTTTTTTGTTTCCCTCTGCTGCTCTATGTTTCTATACTTCAAAGATACTATTCAACCACAGCTGAACTGCAACAGGAGGAAGGGACCAGCCTCTGTCCTGCCTCTCAGGTATTCGCTGCAGCAGCAGTCAGACTCATGGAACATACTGAGCAGCCACTGGGGTTTCACTTTTCCAATGCCTTTGCTCTGGGAACCCTGATCAAATCAGCATGGAAAGCAGGAATATGAAAAATAGTGATTGAAAGATACAGTGTTGCTCGTATCACTGAAATCAAGTGATTTCAGGATTTCCCTCACTTCTGAGCAGTCCTGGGGCTAGGAGAAATCCCTAATCCCCCATACTTAGTGAAAGTATTTCCAGTGCTCCCAGCACAGCGCCCTTCAGTCATCAGGGGTGAGATACCTGGTCTGGGGCCTGTAGTGACTAGAAATCATTACTGCACCTTGGCTGCTTGTCCTCCACGAGATGAGTTTGTGGGTTTGATGTATTTCTCCACATGCACGCCTAAAATGCCTGCGCAACTGGCTTGTATTAGCATGTCCTCACCAGCAAATCCTCCAAAGCCAAACCTGGCTGGGGGGAATGAGGGGATTTGAACCATCATGGGCCTCAGAGCTCACCTGGCCTGCACTGAGGGCGGGCAGGGCCACGGAGCAGCACGGGGAGGTGGCGGGTCTCTGCCACCACCCAGGACATCACCAGAGCGATCCCGGGCGCTTGCCGTGCTCCCCTCCACAAAGGCGGATTTCCAGCAGCACCAGCCATAGCGCCTGGTCTGTGTACTGAGCCCCCCCCCCCCCAGCCTTCTTTCTGCGGGTAACCCAGGCACTCTATTTTTCTAAGGACATGTACTTTGAAAAATAAATATAAATAGGCATTACCCCTTATTCCTGTCCTCCCCACACACCCACAGTTTTGGGATCCGTGTGTCAGCCCTAGGCAGAGCTTCCCCCGAGCCCCGCGGGGGGATTCGGCTCCGCACGGCTGCCGGAGCCCATTATCAGTGAGAGCAGACGCGGTTCTGTGAGGGAGCAGCTGCGGTTCGCTAGGGAGCCCTGCCGGGCTCCTTCTCGCCCGGCCGCGTCACGCGGCGGCGCTTCCTGCGGCTTCTTCCCCGCCACCCACCTCAGCGCCGGCAGCTGCGGGCGGCGGCGGCCCCGCCCCGGCGGCGGCCCCGGCACCTGCCCCTGCCCCGCGGCGGGAGCGGCAGCCGGAGCGGGGCGGCCGCGCCGCCTCGCGTGCCGGGGCTGGCGGGCAGGCGGCGCTCTGCGGCCGGGCTGCGCCGGGGCGGCGCGGCGCTTCCTCCTCTCCTCCTCCTCCTCGTCGTCCTCCTCCTCCTCGTCCTGGCGGGCGGCGGGCAGATGCGGCGGGGCGCCGCGGCCACGCTCTCGCCCGCAGCGGCCTCCCGGCCCGCCGCCGCCCGCGCCATGGACGGCAGCGGGGGCAGCCGCCGCGCGTAGCTCGGTGAGTCCTGTGACCTTCGCGCCGGGTCCCGTCCCTGTCCCCGCTCCCGACGCCCGCTCGCTGCCGCAGGCGCGGGAGCTGCGTGCCCACAGCCCCCTTTTTATTTTTATGTTTTAATTTGATTCCCCTGCCTGCTCACAGGGCTGCGCGGCCGCCACCTGCGGCGCGGCTGGTCCCTCCGCGCCGGCGGGAGCCCGTGCCCGGCCCGGGGCTGCTGCCGCCCTCCGCGCGGGGACCTCCCCGCGAGCCACCCCGCAGTTACTCCCCTTAAATGTCGTGTAAACCCCCTCAGCCGCGGGGAAGCGCGTAGTTCGTGGCTTGTTTCCTCCCCCTCGCGTTTAAAGCTCTCCCCGCGTGCCCGGCGGAGGTTTCCCTTCTCGCTGCGGGCCCTTGGGCGCTCGGCAGGTGCCGGGCGCTGCGGGCCGGGCGGGCGCCGTGTCTGCCTGGGCCGCCCGCGGCTCTGCGGGAGCTGCCCCGCGCTGCCCTGCCCAGGGGTGACACAGTGGGTGTCACCCAGCGCCGCCGTTCGGCTTGGGGGGCTGCGACAGCCCGGGCGGGAGCTCCCCGCTGGGCAGCGATTCCTCAGCGATGCTCGTGTGAAACCCCGGCGATGAGCGGGGAAGAGAGGCGTGGAGGAGCCGTGTGTGTGTGTCCGTGTCCTCCGGCCTCGCCGGCTGTTCCACACGGCGGCTGTGGTGCCGGGTCTGTCCCTGCGTTCCCCGGGCAGTGCGGAGATGTGTGTTGTGCTTCTCCTGAAAGCTAAAACACTAATGCTTACGGTTCATGGAAGAAATTTGCTGGGCAGGTATTTTATAGCCCAAAAACTTGTCTTTATTTTAGTAGCTTGCAGGGTCTTTATTTGGAGCCAAAACCTGGAAGGGCTCCACAGTGGTCATTGACTTCACTGCAGTTACCCTGCGCTTAGATCTGCAGCTCTACGGAAACTTGGCTGGGGTTAAGTTATTACTCTTAGGCTGATATAACACAAAAGGTCCCTCCTAGTGATCTTTCCATGGGTCCAGCTCCTGCTGCAGGATACCTGGGCTCTCCAGAGCAGGCAGCGATCCCACTCGCGTGCAGCCGGGATGCGCCTCCCGCTTCAGCTCCGACTGATGCACCTTGCTGGTGTGCGGCTCCCCGAGACTCGCTGGAGCCTCTCGTTGTGCCTGGGGTAGAGGAAGGAGCAGGTGAAAGTGTAGGTAAAGGCGGGAGGATGGGTTGTGCAGTCTGGTGTTGCCCACTGGCTCCTTATAGCTGACAAGGATGTCCGAGAGGTCCCGGCTGGTTGTCAGAGATGCTGTGAGGTCCCTGGGGTTTGATGGAGCGTGTCACAGCTTGCCGATGAGGAGAGACAGTGCTACTTTCTCCAGGAAAATGATGGGGAAGAAAGTCGCGGTGGTGCCTTGCGGGACATCGTTTTTAGCCCCCTTGAGAGGGTTTCCCCTCAGGAGGATAATGGTGTTGGCCAGCTCATGCTGACGGGCTGCAGCATTAGTACTTGTAGTAGTACCTGTTCTGTAGCATCTACAAGCCATGGGACAGAAATGTTCCTTGCAAAGAAGGCGGAGAAATGAACCACAGCATTTCTACTTCCCTTGAACTTCCTGCAGCCTTTAGCCAGCAGGGCCATGCCACCACTTGTGCTTTTTTGGTCTATGGCAGGTGAGAATAGGCACATGCTTCTGTCTGGGGTAAAGCATAGTGTTTTACATAGCGCTAATTCAGCCAGGGAAGATTTTTTTTTTTTAAGTCTTTATAAGATGTGGCCGATACACACCACTTTTATTAAACCAGAAGGGATGTAAGGTTACAGTACAGCATGTTTCACACACAATCCGTTAGTTGAGGAGAGATGTTTCTATTACACTGTGAAGCCAACTTTACCTAATGATGCTTAGTTGAAAAGATTTAAAATGGTATTTAGTCAAATTCGGGGACAACAATATTCAAAAGGGTTTATTTTTAAGACCTTAGAAATAATCAGCAGCCTTATTGAGCATCTTAGCTAATATAGACTGCTGAGAGTGGTTTGTCCTGCTGCCACCGCCGCCTAAGTGTGATACTGCTGTGGGGACGCGGGGTGGTGGCTGCAGGTCTTGTCTCGGCAATCATGTGGCCCACGGTGGTCCTTGAATTGCCTGAGCCTTTTGCACTCTACGTGCTTGTTTCACAGAGTTCTGAAAGTTGTCTCTGGAAGGCGATTATTTGTGTATGCTGCAGATACTGATGTGTTCGGGGGTGTCTGCGCTGCATGGGCCAAGCTTGAAGCGCTCCCGCTCCGCAGTAGCGCGTCTGTCCCGGGTACCCAGTGCCCCTGGTGTTTTGCTCTCCTGTGCAAGAGCAACGTTATCTTCGTGCTGCAGTGGGTGAGGCTGGGTGCACCTGCAGGGGTGATGGAGGTGGGGTTGATGGAAGAGGAGAGACTTCTGAACATCCTGACCAGATGCTTAGCAGGACAAAAACGATCAGATGTTTCAGATAGTTCTAAGGAAACAGAGCAGTGGTGTGTTGAAAATAACCAAGTCTTCAAGGGGGATGTAGAGCTTTTGGCTTAGTGTTCAAGTTGTTCTCTCTCCTTTCTTTTCTCAAGAACCCTTTCTGTTGGGGAATAGCAGTTCAACATCTCAGGGTGTTTCTTAATAGCAGCATTTTGGCTATGCTGGAAGTGTTTTGATAAAACAAACTCACTCCAGACACTCTTCTCACCTGTGCGTTTCTTTAGGGATGCAGAAACGCAGCAGGTGGGTAGCACAGGCCTTCCCTCATGTGGTTGGACGTTTGCTCGTGTCCTACAAGTAACCTCTGGGAATTGTTTGATTTGGAGCTGGGGAACACTTTCCTCTTTTGCTCACTTTATAGATCCGGAGGATTTAAGCAGATGATTAACATTAAACGTGAACATTTCTCCCTGGGCTCGTTTTTTGGATCAAAGGCTGAGTGCTTGGTAAGTTGGCAGGATGGAGCCCACAACTGCTAAATGCAGGGGACTGATCTGCTGCTATGCTTATTTAAGAGTATATGATATGAACGCCTTGGCTTTATGTCTTTCCGTGGTAGAAATCGCTCTAATTGCTCTCTTCATGCTTTTTATCTTCAAAGTGCTCATGAGCACTAACGAACCTTCATGATGCTGCTGAGACATGGTGTTATCCCCGTTTTCCAGGAGATGTTGAGAGAGTTTGATCTGCCCTAGCCTGCTGCGGGTGATGGACAAAGCTGGCACCAAACTTGAGGCGTTTAATTCCCGACCCTGCAAGGCAGGGAGAGCAGCTCAGCTCACTGGCAGCGCTTGGTTAAGCGTCGCCAGCCTTCACGCTCCCCAGCTCTCCACCCATCGACCTCTGGAGCTACCTCCGGGACTTCTGCTATCCTCTGCCGTGTGAGGCTCCAGCGCGGGATGCAGTCTGTCTGCAGGAGGGAGCAACAGCTGCCGAAGGGAGGAGGGTCCAGGAAAATCCCACATCCGTCCTGGCTCTTGGTCTCGCTGGATATTGTGAGGGATGAAGGGCTGCTGTCACAAGGCTCTTGTTCCCCTCTACAGTTGCAGCTTAGAGAAAGGGAGATAGTTTTCATCTTCCCTGGTGTAATTGCAATGATTTTTGATCTCTAGGTGCTTTAAAAATACTCAGAATATCTTTACAACACAGAGAAGCTGGGTCTCTGCATATGAAAATAGACGAAGTAGGTGTGTATGCCGTAGGAGTTTGCAAATAGATCAGTCGCTGCCAAACCCAGACGTAGCTTCATGTCACTTCTGGCTCCGACTGTTTCTTGTTTTTTCCCCGCACTGCCTGCTCTAGGTTTGTTGCCTCTCCAAGAATTTCTCCAAAGGGAAGGAGTAAACTTCAAACGTGGCCGTGTGCCGCGGGAGAGCGGAGCAGCCGCCTGCGCACCCTGTGTCCGTGTGGCACTTGTGGGGCCTCGGCGGGCGCTGGGATCTCGGGAAGCTGCAGGGCCTGGAGGGATTTCTCTCCTTTTGCGTTGCAGTCCATAACGGTGCCCAGCCCAGCGCGCTTTGAAGTTTTCCTTTGGGAAATGCTGATTCATCAAACTCCAGTCTTGTCATTCGTGTCCCTGGGAAGTACCATGTAAGGAAAGGGGTGGATTTAAAATATTTTGGGGAGCTTTATAATAGTTGATTGCAGGAAAATTCAGCTACATCTATCTTTGCTTACAAAAGCAGAGCTGTTTGCAAATTCTGGTGTTTCCTGCAGGGTTGACATCCCGCGTACCCGTGACACAAAGACACGTGGAAGAGAAGGAGACGAGCTCCGCTGCTGGGTTTACTTCTACTACCTGCTTTGTGAATAAAACAGAGTCATCCTGAGCTTTCACACATGTATCATGGCATCTTCCCCGCTTCTTTTTATCCTCCATAGGGAACCTGTGTTCTCCTAAGCTCTCACTCCCTTCCACAAGTGACCCAGTGAACCTTCATCCCTTCATAATCACTCATTAGATCAGAAACTCGAGTAGTTAATAGTGCTGCTGTTCCTCCTTTTTGTCCCTTCTACAGCTAAGCTCATGGTATTTATGGACAAACTTGTTAGTCATTAATATTCTTTGTATTCTTCATCTTTGGTTTCAGAAGAGAAGCCCTTTCATCTTTTGTCTTGCTTTGTTTTTTAGGAGCAGAAGCCAATTTTGACTGGAGGGGAAAAGAAAATTTCTCTGTAGCTTTCTTGTGTAGCTTTGGAAGGTTTCCCCTGCTGACTTTGTATTTTCACAGTAGGCAAACATTGACTTTGTTTCTCTGTTTGATACAGAGAATATACTGATTTTTTTTTTTCTTGGTTGACCTTTTTCGTTATGCCTGAACAGCCTGACAGGATTAATTAGCAGATACTGTCTGTTGCACTGAAATTCAGATTCTTTGTACTGTTTCTCTCTGTCTTTGTTTATTGTATGTGAAGTCCAATTGGCCTAAAGGGAACACAAGCCTGTATCTAAATTTAGAAAAACTTTGAAGTGTTTCCCTGGTTTGGAGTTTGGTTGATTATCGTGGTGGGTCTGTGGATTCTTGGGCTTTCCGTTATGAGAACTCGGACTGCAGATATCAAGGGATGAGTTTTAACGCTGTGAACCTCGGAAGAAATGTGCATGGAGAAGTCTAATAACAAAATGATCCTTATGGGGAAAGGTTTTTTTTTTTTTTCACCACAAAATGCTAACTAGTTACAGAAGGTCAAATCTGGAGCCTTTGCTAATCTGCAGTATTATCAAAAAGGAAGATACTTAAATAGCTTTTGATCTCCACGCTCATATGTAATCTCACAGCAAAAATGAAGGGGAGAAAAGAAAAAAAAACACCTTTGGACTGCTTAGGATAGATTTTTTTTTCTTGCTATAAATATTATTTGGGATTCAGTAAATAGTCTTGTGCGTGTGCCAGTAGTTCATATCCATTCGGATCATGTTCCCATGTCCCTGGCCCTGCTGCAGTGCATACTGGAGTGTGATCATTAAGTGCGATTACTGCATTTTTGACCCATTTAAAAGTCTCTGGCTGTGAAATTCCAGTGATGCTGGTTTAAGCTATAAAACAGATTATTAATGTGCCATCGTTTACACATTTCACGGCTCGTTTCCTGATTACAGTGATTTAGGAGATGCTCCTATATTCTGTTTCGATGCGTGTGTATAAACAGCGTGCGCAGTCTGGGCGCCCTGGCTTGGGGCTCGTGTTCCAGAGAATTTGTCTTTCTTGGGTCCAAGCTGATGCAAGAGAGCCATAAGTGCAAGAAGCTGCAGCATTCCATGTCGCAGCAGGCAAAAAAACCCTGGCCCTTTCTCCTGAGCTCCTGGCCCTCAGAGGGTGTAGGAATGAGGAGTGTGGAGGGATACAGAGGTCCTGTTGGGCGGGAGGTCAGATTTTGGGCAGAGGGCATCTTTGCACCATCCCTTATTTGGTTGGGTTGGTTGCTCCTGGAAAGCACCAAGGCTCCCTTGTCTGGATGGCAGGGGTGGGATTACTCCTGCTGGGTTTTTTGCTGTGCAGAAGGGGGAATATGGGCAAGATGCTCCATGTGCTTAGCGAGCTTGTGGAGAGCAAAGACAACTGTTGAGATCCTCTGTTTTTTTCAACTCTTTCAATCAAATTGGTCATCTTGTTTGTGGATCTGAAGCGCTGCGGAGCTTCCTTATCCGCATGCAGAGAGGGAATCTGAAGTTATGGCTACATGGGTCACCTATGACTTGATCATTAGGATGACTCTGTATGGAATAATTTACCAAGGTTACAGACACAACTGCAGACAATGTGTCCATTACAGAAAATCATTTTGAAGGATCAAGAGCGTGTGAAAATATCATGTAAATTATCCTGTGACCCAGTCATTGCATGAGACCTAATCGGTGAGCACTTCTGTGCACTCCTCAATCAAGTCCACTAATGGTTGGTGTGTAAAGAAGAGTCAAAGTCTCACCAAGTTTCAGCGAAACAAAGTAAAAGACAGGATGATAACAGAGCTGCTTGACTCCTTGGCCCGCTCCTGTGTGGCGAGGAGGGCAACCGGGCAAAGGGTGCTGCCCATCTTGGTGTCCCACTGCAGGACGAGATCGGCAGGTCAGTGCTGCTGCACCAGGGCCTGGCAGAGAGACTCCATGGCTGTTACCAGCACGAGCCTCCCGTCCTCCTTGTGTGCCGGGCCTTGTGCTTCTGTTCTCAGCGTGTGCCAAGCAGCGTTTCAGCTGTTCTGTGTCGATGACCGTGTTTGAAGCCACCCCCAGTGCAAACGGTGCAATGGCAGAGCCGGTGCAGTTCATCGGACGCTGCAGAGGTCCGGTTGGATGCTGTGCTTGTCTCTTGAATGAGAAGCTGGCCATGATGCCCACCAAGATCTGCTAGGAGATGCCACTAAGTCATGTACCCACCTGGGAAGGAGAAGGGCAGCTTGTCGTGTGCTTGGTGCGTTAGAAAGGCACCCAAACACCTGCGGAGCTCTTGGTTCCTAAGCTACTGTGCCTCAGGGTGTGTTTAGTTATTGTCCTTTCTGGCTTTGTTTTTGTTTTCTAGGATAACTTTGTTAACACACCCTAAGTATTTCTCAAAAATACCTTGATCACAGACAAGTATGCAGCCATTAGTGGTCATGCTAATGAAAACAATTTGCGTGTTTTTACTTCCCATTCCATAGAGAGCCTTCTGCACAACAAATACTTTTGTTCTTTCTGGCACAGTTATTGTTATTAGGTCATTTCAGCAAGAGCATTAATTGTAAATTAGTGTTCTCTGGGGTTCGGAAGGACGTGCCACAGTTTCATGTAGACTAGCAGATACTTGAGTAGAGCTTGTTAGGACAGTTGCTGAGAGGTCTGTGTAAACAGGGGCTGTCACCACAAAGTCTCCTCCATGGCTTTACCGTGTGCTCTCCTGCTATAACAGGGCTGTTAACAGCTGCCCAATTTGTTTATTAAAGCAAGTAACTTCCTAAGTGGAACCGCCGAGGACAGCAGTATTATGATTAAAGGGCTGTCAGTGCTGATAGCAAACCCAACATAAAACACAGGTCTGTGCAGCGGTTGGGAGAATGTGCCCATCTAATAAGCAGCTTAACTTGGTACATTACCATGAAATAGAAGCATGAAATATGTGATGTGAGTAGTGGGCTGCATTCCCTGTTGCTTTATGTCTCTGGAGCTGCTCTGACTTCACCAGGGTTACTTCTGAGTTAGACCCAAATGAAGAAGTGGGTTTCTGCTTCTAGCTTAATTGCTCTGGGTGTTGTGTTTTTCCTGATCATACACAAACAGATACTACTTCATTCAACTCCTATTAAAAAAAAAAAAAAAAAAAAAAGGGGGAATCTTTCCTTTCTTGTTAATGGAAGTTGCATTGGACCATTACAGGCCAATTTCAGTGGTGATATTAGCAAGCACAAAGGCTTGATCCAAAGCATTTTGCAGTCAATAAATCAGCAAATGCTGCCTGTGCAACAGCAGGTCTGGCAGGGGCTGAGTGTCTCAGAGACTGGAAGAGCTTGAGTATTGTTTCTGTTAATCTTCTGAAATCTGTTAAAATGAGGTAAATCTAGTGACTCATTCATGTCCATTCAAGTTGCTCAAATTTTGAGCTTTTTCCAGAGAACAGAATCTGGCCTTTTGTGCTTGGGTAGGTGAACTAGGTGGAATATAGTCTGTTGAGTGTTTGTGTATTAAAGCTGTGTTCAGACAACCGTTGGAACTCTATTTCCAAACTACATAAAACCACTTTCCAATAGTTGCTAGGGATAACCAGGCTTCAATTTTGGGCTAGGCTTTAGTGTGCATGGATTTTGTTTTTCAGATTGTGTCTCTCACCTGTCTTCCCAGCACGACTGTTACCCTTTTGAAGCCGTGTCCAAATATATCAGTGATGTGTTTTGAAAAGAAAAATCTATTGTGTGAATGGGTGTTTCAGTAAATAGCACAGGAACCCTGGGCTTCCGTCTTCATAATACCTTCACTCGTGATGTTTTGACAGGATCCCTTTAAAGAAGTCCCACGGCGAGTGATTGTTATGGGCGCGTGTAGGGAGGAATGCGCCGAGCAGCCAGGCCTCAGATGATGTATGGCCAGTGCTTGGTGTAAGCGGAGCTGCTTCTGAGCAGCAAATGGCACTTGGAGGTGACAAATGGAGCCGTGGGGGTGCAGGGGGGCTGCATGGGCTGTTTGGAGGTGGAAGTGCCACCAGGCAGCTTCGTGTTGGGCTTCTGCAGCTCTAGGAACCGTAAAAACGCACCCGCGCCAGCGGCCAGGCAGCGTGTGAAAGGAGGGGTTTGTGTGCTGGTCAATATTTCCTGTTAGGCTTGAACTCCATGTAAATTAATGTATAATTCCCATTGATTTAATTAAGTCAGGTTCCAGGGTCTAGACTGGAAGGATTTTCTACCAGTGGCTTCAGAGCAAGAAGCTTTCCAGGCGGATGATGCCTTCTGATTTCCCTCTTGCTGGGAGGGGTGTTGGATGATAATTAGTGCTTTTACCAAGGCATCCTTTCATGTTAGAGACATCCTGTTCTCCCTCCTGACAGGCAGGAAGCAGGGGGACAGTGAGATTATGGACCTTGTCTTGAGGTCCCTCTGTTAAAGCAGTGAAAGACTTGGCCGCAGGTACCCCAAAACCCAGCCAAGTCCCCTGGTTCTTGGACCATTCCTCCTCTGCCCTTCCTTGGGAGGGCAAAAAAAATACTGCATGAATGTGGCACTATCTCCTGCGGCAGCCTGGAGAAGGGGGAGTGAAAGTCCTGCCATCAGCTCCTTGGAGCAACGTGCCCCTCACAGCAGAGGGACAAGAAAAAGGACAGGAAAAAGAGAACTGCTCCCTGCAGGTTTTGTCATGGTCACTGAAGAAATCCTCCTTCAGTGCAGAGCTTCCATGAGAGCTGTTGCAAAGGCTTGGCAAGGTGAGCAAACACATGCATAGAAATGGTTTTCTGGCACCTGAATAAAAAGGAACACTTGGAAACCCAGTGGTCGTTCCTTCAAGGTGCAGTTTGCACATGGCCCCAGGGAGTGTCACTGATGTCACTTGGAGAAGTGCATCTGCACCGAGGGCAGGGGCGAGACAGGGGCTTCTCAAAGGGCTGGAGGGCGGAACTAAAAGGAAATGTTCAGAGAAAGCACCGAGACTTCAGTTGAGCAGATCTTGCTCTTACACTGCCTCCGTGGCTCTGGCTGATGTACCCGAGGAGATCCTGTGCTCCTTTTTCTCCTGCATTGCTCCAAACAGCTCCTGCTTTCCAAGGGCTGGGGCCAGGCAGCTGGACGCTGCACCTGGCTGACTGAGCAGGGAGAAGCCGCCCAATCCCCATTCGTGTTTTTTCTCTAGAAAAAAAGATGCTGCTCCTGTAAGGCACCATTTCAACAAAAAGGTTGTTTACCTTTCATTAAAAAAATGGTGGGAATATTCTCTGTATGGTGCTACTGGACTATATTAGTGAAATATGTCAGTGCTTGTGGTGTGTGTGGCCTCACATTTTATGATGCCACTTGAAAAATGTGGGACATTTGTATATGAAAATGGTGACAAGACTATATGAAACAGATATTTTCTAGAGAAAGCACCTTCAGGCTTACGTGATAGAAAGAAAAAAAGGGTGACCAGGCACTGCCAGCGCTGGGGGTAGAGGACGTCAGCCCGTGTCTCTGGAGCTTTGGGGTCTCTGGTTCTTCCTCCAGCATCTCCTGTGCCGGGCGCAGGTGCCCCCGGTGTCTGCAGGTGCCTTCTCTGGGTGGCCTCGACTCGTGACACGGGTCTCCCCGGGGTGCTGTGCGGCAGCGAGGCCGTCTGCCGCGGCCACGGCTCGCTCTGGGCTGCGTCGCGGCCGTGTAGACGCAGGAATGGAGGAGAGCTCTCCCCTGCCCTTGCCAGGGACTGATTTTCACCCGGTGGTGTTTGCTAGGGCAGAGTGAGCCGCTTTGCAGCATGCATCTGGCACGCGGGTGTGCGCTGGTGAGCAGTGTCTTGTGAGGAGAACGAGGGCAGTGGCGAGGAAGCCGGGTTTAGACTTGGATCCTGACCGTGCCTTGGGCAGCTGCAGGGGTCACCCCAGCCTCGTCCTGCCCCACAGCAACGTCCCGCCAGAAGGGGAACGCGCGGCAGCAGGGGCGAGGAACAAGCAGCTCCTTCCCGCGGGGCTGTACTATTGTCCATAGTGCGGAGCCTTTGCCGGGCCAGGAGGAAGGGTTGCGCCGGCTGCGCGATTTCCCGCAGGATTGGGAGCAAATCCCGCGCCGAGGAGCCTGCCCGCTGCAGAGCTGCCCTTCTGCGCGGCTCTTCCTTGGAGGAGTTGCTCCATGCAAATGCAAGAGATGAAACCTTTTGTCTTTCCAGCATTTTTTAAGTTTTAATTACTCAGAAAAGGCAATGGTCATTTTCCCATTCTGGGATTTGGACATGAGGATGCCCAGTCTGAGGGCTGGGAATATTGGGGTATTTCATGGTGTCTCTAGATACAGCATTCCAAAAACAGCAGGTGATGGGGCTGACAAAACCCACGTGCTGCTGATCTGTACTGCAGACAGCAGCACAAAGTGGAGGAGTTTTTGTTAATAAATAAAACTCCTGTGTTACAGCAAGCTGCATCGTCCCCTGCAAGCAAGCAGCCTCGTGCCAGGCTGAGCTGTGGAGGTGCAGCCAATTCACCAGTGCGTGTCGGGGTGACGGGTATCCGAACAGGGCTCTGCTGGCGCTCACCACTTGATGCCATGTGACTATTTCTTTCAACATCTTGTGTTTAGTTCTGATTATTTTCCCCGTGGAAGCCAAGAGTCTTTACACAGTGTCGGAAGCTTTTCTCTAGCTGCCCACGTTGTGTTTTGTATGTGGCAGTCTCCTCCTCTGCAAAGAATTGATGTAATAAATTCATGCATGCTGCAGCCCTTAAATTCAGCTCTCTCTGTGACATGGGCTCCAAAGGGCACATCTGTCTCAAACACTGTGACTGTTGCCTGACACGGTGATATTAACGTATGGAGGATCAGCTTCTGGTTTATTTTTATTAGTCCAGATGAAAATTGCTATGATGTCTCAAGTAGGGCGTGAAACAAATATCTCTAATCTCATTCCATAAGGAATGTTAACTTCAAATTTTATATTTCTTTTCTCTCCCAAACAGCAGTAAAATGCTTGGTGTGTGACTTAAGTATCTATTCCATCATGTTTATGTAGGAAGGATTCTCCTATCTTTCCTCCTCAGCTAGGAAAAGCATTTTATTTTCTGCTATGCTTTTATGCAGCGCTGAAGTTTCGGTTCCTTAGCTCAAGAAAGTCTGATTTCTGAGCAGAACATAGAAATGTGCCTTTGTCCCAAGAGATAAAGACCCGTTAGAAAATGCTTTCCTAAATAGAAATGCTACTGCATCTGATTTTTTGATTTAAAAATATAAAATGAGAAATCAGACATTTGCTCACAAAAAGTGTACCTGGGCCAGTGGGGCTTGTGGAAGGGACTGGCCTCATCTTTTCCTTGCAGCCTCCAGAGAACTAGTGTGGTTCCCCAAGACATTCGCCCTGGGCAAGTCGGAGTTGGTATCTGCACGTGGAAAGATCAACATGTGGTTCTGCAGCATGGTCCTGTCCGTCCCTGTGCACGGTGCAGGGAGATGGCTGCTGTAAGGACATTGGACAGCACTGGTGTTTCAGTGTGGTTAATTGATAGGAAAATGGCAAAGGCTTTGGAAAAGGTCCTAAAGGACTTGGCTTTCTCTTACACTATTGATAGAGGAGATGCATTTACGTATGTCCCTGCGTGTGTGTTTGACAGTGCAAAGCATTTGAATTGGAAATCACTGAAACAGAAGGACAGTTAGGGCTTAGAATGGATTTAATTCAGTTTGCCATAGGGGAAAGTCAGGGTCTTAAAGCTGTAAAAAGGTATACTGAGAGGGCTTCAGTTCTGTATCGATACATTGATTATGCTGAAGATGGAGTGTTTGCATAACTGAGTCTTGTGGTTGGAAAAGAGAATGCATTTGAGGGAATAGGAAAAATACTGCAGGAATTAAATGTTAACACTTCTCTCTGAATGATGCTGAGAGTTCTTCTGTGTTTGCTCTGTGTTCCAATAAACTGGGACAGTTCTGTAAGTGGGAACAGCCTTGGAGGTTGACGAGACCCTGCGGGTATAAGAGAAGGAAAGTCATGACTCAGATATTCCTAATGGTGTGGAGTTTGCTAATGTGACACTCTGGCTGTGCATGATTTACCATGGTGAGTTTGACATCCTAGCGAGTTGACTTCGGCTGTTTGTAGGGGGCATCTCGGAGATAGGGTCCTTAGGAGGTAACAGTGATGCTTTTTGTTCTGGAGGATAACTTAAATAGTGCTTCCGAGTCAGACATCTGCTTGGGATCCTCATCCGCTGGCTCCGGAATGGACACGTGTGTGTGGGAAGTGCCCGCTGTGCGCTAGGAGCCCCGTGGGGACACCCCGCACGGCTCGGGGCGCCGGCACGCGGGAGGCTCCCGTGGCCTGTCCGTGCGCGTGTCCCGCGCGGAGCGGGAGGGCAGCGCACACGGGCTCTGCCCCGCGGGGCCCTGCAGCGCCCACGGGCTGCTGCATGAACCGCTCAGACCACAGCTCTGTCCAGAGCGAGTTCTCTGCAGTCCCAGGTGCTGGCCGGGCTGAGGGACGGCGTTGCCTGGGGACGGTGCTGGTCGGTGACTCTGTGCTCGAGCCTGCGCGTGCCCCGAGGCTCTTGCTCACAGCAGCAGCTCATCCCGCTGCCTCCCGCGCTTTAGCCAAGCCCACAGGCCCAGCTACCATGTCTTTGGCCACTAGAAGCTTGATCTTTTACAGTACTAATTCCTTTAAGCGATATCAGTGTGTATATAAAGGTTGCTTAGTCTCTGCTTGAGAATTTACTGCTTGTATTCGTAGATGAAGGATTCTTGGAATACTTATTTTTGTATGAACCCCCCAGTGGGCAGTCTTTTATTCCTGAAGAATAGACCTTTCTCTGTCTGACATCGAGTCCCTTCCAAGTGGAAGTCTCTAGTCTGCCGCACAGGAAACGCTCTCTCTTACCAAGGCTCGTTAATTAACTGGTACCTATTTAAGGGAACTGTTTCTATCTTGCAGTGTTTTAAACCTCATCTATCATGAAGAGTTGCGCTTTCTTTTTAACAAAAAGTTTGGTCTTTGATTTTTACAACCAGTCCCTTTTGGACATTCTGCGTGATTTAATTTTTCTTCCTGCTGCTCCTTGGTACAAAAAGGGACCTCGGCGTGAGGAACCGCAGCTGAAGTGGCCGCGAGCGGCGCGGCAGCTCTGTGTGCGCTGCCAGGAGGCGGCCGCCGTGCTGGGGGTGCTGCGGCTTGGCTGCTCAATGCGATCTTCTACGTGATAGAAAACTCAAGTAGCATTTTTTTTTCTGCTCTACGTAGCCCTGCTTCTGAGCAGCGCTGTATTAATCTTCTGGCTGCCAATCTCCAGAGCTCTGGCCCAAACGGGAGACACGGAGCGTGGGCTGCACGGCGCCAGCCGGAGCGGACAAAACCCCTCTCCTTCCTCGCGGGCTGTGGCCGTGCACGCATTTCTGCGCTGCCACCTCAGCTCTGCTCCTTGCTTTGCTTCACGCTGTCGTTTCCAGGTCACTTCGCTTGCCTCTGTCAGCACATTCCGCGTTGCTCCGTGCCCTCGGGAGCGCCGTGGTGCAGCCCAAATGCACAGCGGGGCCCGTCCGCTCGGAGCAGACGTAGCCCCAGGGCAGGACAAACGAGGCTTGGGGCAGCAGAGCTGCTGGAGCTCTGTTCTTGGAAGCCCTAAAGGCACCTATTGCCCCTCTCCTTGAGCCAAGGTGCTCGTGTGGCTCCTGTACAACAGGAGGCACCACTCCTGCCTTTGCTTTCTGTCCTGCTTTGCCTTCAGTGGTGCCTGAACCAGCTCCCTGGGACATGTCCTTATCCCCACGGAGACAGCAGCAAGCTGTGGAGCGACCAGCAGTGGAGCTGAGCGGAGTCGCTGTCAGCGGATGGACCAAAGTGAGTTTCCCTTTCTGAAAAGGGTGCTGCTCTGCACCCAGAAATGCCTTCAAGGAAACCATTCTGTATTCTGGGTTTTGACCTGAATGGGTTTCATTTTTGATGGCAGCTGGATGTCTGTCCCTGGGACAGCGTGGATGCGGCTCAGACTGCACCTTCTGCCCCAGGAAGGTGGTGGCAGTTTGTGCCAGTGTCTCACAACTAGCCACGGTGCAGGATTTCTGAGCCCACGTGCTAGCTGCAGTGCAGACGGGCCCTGTCCATTCAGGACTTCTTCCAGAAAGGCCCCCCTGCTTAGGTGAACCCTGTCGCCTTTCTGTCAGGCTGGAGATACCAGATATTTGTTTTTTTTTTTTTCTTTTGATGTGTTAATTTTCTGCTGGGCGGGTTCGTCCCACCCGTCTCCAGTTGCTGCATCTGTAGCAAGTGAAGCAGCAGGCAGTGACTGGGCAGGGAGCAGGGTCCCTCCTGCCCCGCGGTCATACCGGTTCATGGTGAACAACTGCTGTCCACCCCGAGTGCGTCTGCAAATAAAAAAGAGCTTTTATGTCCCTGATGTAGGGTTCTGAGTTTTAAAACATAGCTGCATGTAGTTGTTTGGCTTTAAAAAAAAAAAAGGCCAGCATCTTGTGAGCACGAAGTCGTTAATTCATTGTCGAAATCCTGTGCCGACTAGAGTGAAAATAGGATGAAAAGGTGCAAATAATTCCACACTTCCACATAGCTCAGTGCCCAAATCTGATCTCAGATTCAAGTGGGTCATTTTTCTTCAAAAACTAGGCCCTAAAGGGAGCAACTCCCCTTTCTTGCTTTGGCCGCTCAGTTACGTTCCTGTTCCCGTTGTTTTAAATGCAGTTGGGGAGGATGGTCTGTACTCCTGTTGCTGTTATTTCACAGATTATGTCTTTTGGTCGTTTTATTTTTAATCCTCAGCTATAGCTTCTGAAGCAGTGCAGAAAAGCTAGTCCAGGATTCTTGCTACTTGGAAAATCTCAGGGATATAGCAAAAAATACTAAATTGGACCCACTTTTCAGCTTGGTTCTCAGATCCCTGATGTGGGAGCCCAAACTATGCATGACAAACCAAGATTCGCATGTCTCCAAGACATGAGCGTGTCTCCAGGATTGCCTTTCATCTCTCTCTATAAGAATAAGTGTGGTAACATGATGGTATTTGTTGTCAAAATATTGTCTTGGTTATGGCAGCCCCGGTGCACGTTTTGGGCACCAGTTCAGCACAGCAGCCATGCGAGCGAGCCCGTCTCTGCTCCATGCCGCTCTTAGATGTCTGCTTAATTTTGAGCACATAGTGACTGTTGCATGTTGAGGCACATGTTTAAATGATTTGCTGACCTGGGGCCTCCATGCAGATGTGAATATTAAAATGAAAGTTGAGGCATCCAACCCAGGCTGTGAAGCTGAGATATTTCTTTTTTTCAAAGCAGTCTTGAGGATTTAAGCAAGCATTTTCCATTAAGATTAGTGGAAGATATGTGTCCTAATGCCTGTAGACAGCTTTGAAAGCATCAATGACAAGGGGTAGCACAAAGCCTTCGGTCCTGGGGTTTTGCATACTGGGCTACATCGCAGCTGCGCAGACCTTGCGGTATCTCCGGTCCCTGCTTTGCTGCAGAACCATCGCCACCCTTATCATGCTCTATTGCCAGCCCCTGTGATCTTATCTCTAGTTTCATAATACTTGGGGTTTTATCTTAAGCCTGTCATTCCTAGCCCTGGATCATAATGGCACAGTTTGGGTTTCCGAGCAGGGAGATGGACATTCACAGCCTGGACAGTGATGCGTGAAGCCCTTGACGGCGTTGGCCACGCACGACCCACGTCCCCAGGGAAATACAGACTTGGCTGACCTGTGTGTGTGTTTCTCCATCTCAGGACACTAAGGGCAGCCTCCGGAGCTGCGGGAAGGCTGCCCGGCTGCCACGGAGTGTTAGGTGCTGGCCTAGGGCCTCCTGCGTGGGAGCCGCTAGACGGGAGCGTGGGCAGCCCCGCCGTGCCCTGCCCTGTGCCACGGCCGCACTTCCCTCCTCCGGCCTTTTTCCCTTCAACTCTGCCTTTCGCGCGTGGGCTTCAGCGCTTGAGGCAGAGCGTTTCGTTCAAGATTTATGAAAGGAAGGGCTTCTTTCCGGGGCGGGAAGGAGAAGCTGAGCTCCAGTCGGCCAACACGGAGCCAAACCAGAGCACTGCGTCAGGCGGCCTGGCTCAGTAGACCCCAGGCTGCCGTGGCGAGAGGGCTCCTCGCACTGGTCCTTGCCACACAGCGGCTTTGGGGAACGCTTGTGTTTTGTTTTGCACGAGGAAGCAGGAGCAACCTGCCTTGCAAACGAGTGCTGGAGGAGGGCGCTGGGAAGAGGCACAGTGGATCCTCCATTCCCAGGTGGGCAGGGGGCCGTCGCGAGGGCAGTTTCGCCTCTTGCTGGGGTGGCAGTTGGTGGCCCAAGGTGCAACATGCTGGTGCACTGGCTAAAGCTCAGCTGGGAGGAAACTGCAGCCATGGGGTTTTGTTCCCTGCCCTGGCGCTGCTCTTTGAACAGGCACGAGCAGGACCCAGAAGTCAAGATGTCCATCACTGAGCACTCCGATACGTTCATGCCACTGCAGCACCTTGTGGAAAACATGACTTGTCTCTCTGCTTCATTCTCCAGTGATTTCCTAATAGGACATTTGGGAATCCAGGATGTCAGTCAGTCGTGGTGACACTTGTGGAAATCCAAAAGCACACGCAGGAGCATGGAGGCATTTGCAGCTTCCCTGCATGCGCGGCGGTCCTGGCAGCTGGAGACCAGACTGGTGAAGGCGCCGGGAGCGAGGGCTGCGTCGGGCCGAGCCAGAACAGGCTGCGCGGAGCCCAAGGAGCCGCTGCCTGACAGCGCTAAATAGAAATTCAGCAGCATATGGAGCTTCCCCTGGGCTTAGCGTTTGCACACGGGAAGCCATGGGCATGTTTTCAATGCAGCATATTTACTGTCCAGGACAGGTGCCACTCGGGTTCTTTGCAGACAAAGTTTCTTCATGTAAAGCTGCACCCAGAGCTCCCAGGTGTTTGCCAACCCTCGGGCACGTGCGTTTATGTAGTTCTGTTCATCTGAACATAAAGGCGTGACAGGAAGCAGGTTTTGTATTTGTGGAAATGTAATTATGTTGTGTAAACTAACTAGTGAAAATAATCCTGGAACTGCAAACAGGACAGGATTTGAATGCTTATTAAGCAAAACGGTGGTTGCTGTGTACGTGGGAATGAAGTGCCCTAAGTGCCATTCGAGGGCCCTAAGAGAGGCTATTGGTGTTGCACCATCCTCTGCATAGATCTGGTGGCTGGAAGACCCTCCTGGACACCTGCAGCAGGAGGCGTTGGCAAACGTGATCCTGAAATCCCTACAGCTGCATGATGTCCCTGCAGATTAAAGGATAAAAGCAGGAGCAAGCTGCCCTCCGCAGGCGCTGGGGCTTCAGCCCACCTCCCGGAGGTGGGATCTGCTCTTGTCTTTGAAGTTCTTCATGGGGAGCCATGGAAATGCTGAAATCTCTTGGATTCTCTCCTTCTGCGTGGCAGCTGCAGCAGGATGAGAGGTCAAACTGTTGCCTTGCTTGGGTGCAAGAATGAAATGTTGCCCTTGGGCCTGCAGAGGTGGTGGTCAGGAAACCGACTGGAGTGATGGATGGGGCAGGGTTTGATTTTGAAGCAAGGACGTCAACCAGAGCAGCTCAGCAGCAGGAGCCTGCAGGAGCTCTGTGTTCTCTGGGTCAGAGCTAGGTGTGTGTTGGATTCCTGCTCGCCACGTGAGAGTTCCAGTATGAAACCACCGCACAAAACGGTCGCCGTGCTCTCCACAACGGGACAGGGTGCCCAGGCTGAGCACATCTCACTGCTTCCAGCCTCTAACAGAGCAGGCTGTGGCCGTCTCATCTGCAGCTCGTTTTAAGCTAAGAACTGTTTACAAATTGGAAAGTCCAGGTTCCGATCCTGTTGGCATGAATCATCTGCATGGAAGGTGCTGAACACACGTGTACATGTTTTAGCAAGTGCCCACCTGGAGAAACACCCTCCGCTGATTTTTGCTCAGTGCTCACCAAAAGCGTGGGAAGTCAGGCTGATAGTTCCTGCAGGAGAAAGTTTGGATAACTTGGAAATATTTCCATGCAAGTCAATTTGGTTGCTATGAGTAAAGCTGTAGAAAAAGATTGGCCACTGTCAGAATATGAAGCAGGGAATATTTTGTTAGTTCTCTTGAGCGGTACAATATGAACTGAAAAAATACAGACCTGTTCTTGCATTTCAATGTGATCTCTGCTTTTGACAGAACAAGTGATGTCCAAAAAGTGATGACAAAAGTGATGCCCCTGGGAGCAGCTTGCTGATACTATAGACAGTGTAGGTTCCAGAAATAGGTTGGCAGTGATAAGTTGTTGTTTCCCAGCAGCTTTGGAGGACAGAGTATACTTGAAATAAATCTATTGGGTAGGGTTTCAAATTGACCAGGTTGTATGCAACAGTTTATTGAGATTATTTATGGTGTTGCAGCTAGAAAATGAAATGGAGAAATGTCAAGTGCTTTCAGCACGAGCCAGCACCATTTAATGCCCCCTCCCTTTTGCTTGGTAGGTCTTTTTGGCTTCGTGCCCAGGGCTTATTATTGTAATAAAACATATTCACATTCTAGGTGGTAAATGGAATTCACTCGATAATTAAAACTACAAATAAAATAAATTCATTCATCTTTTTCATTCCCAGCATAGTTTACATTCTTAGCACTATATATGGTATAAAAATGTGCACCTTGGGCTTTTTAGTTATTGAGGGGATAGTGACCAAATTCATCAGCGTGAGGCTTGGGAATCCAAGCAGAGGCAAAACCACACAAAAGCTGCATCCGTGCCGCTCCCTGGAACGATGTTTCCATAGTCTGTCCTCCTGCGTTTGGAATTTTTGCCTGGTCTAAAGCCCATCTGCAGGATTTCAGACGGCTGAGGAGGCCCTTCCACGTGGACTGCTAGCAAAGTTCCTCAGTTGAGTAACCGTCTGTCTGCCCTCCCACACAGACACCTGAAGATGAGCTAATCTTGAAAAGAAAACAAATTATTTAAAGAATTTTAAAGCCTCAGATGTGTCTTTCTGTGGCCTCCCAGTGTTTTTCATGTATTAATGTGAAACTCAGATATGTTCTTAGGGGTGAAATTTGCTTGCTGCATTAAGATTAGAGCATTTGGGTTGGTGGAGTTTTGTGTTGCACAAAAGGTGCTCCTGCTGCTTGTGTTACTGTGTGTGCACCGAGCCAGGCCCGCTGGGCACGGGGCACAGAGGGGGGAGGATGAGCCAGGTCTGTCCCGAGTGAATCTGTTCTGCAGGTTGTGCCTGTGCGTAGCCTTATTCACCGAGGGCTCAGGGAGCGGGCGCGTGGTTGAGTGCGAGTAACGCAATTAAACACAGCAGTTCGTGTTTTCAGAGGAGCGGTACTGGAATAAATTTATAGGGAATTAAATAAAAAAAAATAAAGACAACTTTGAAAAGCCCTGAAATGAGCTGGAGGAACCTTGGATTAAAAATTCCTGCGTGCTGCTTTACAAAGAAGCAAATTCATGAGTGATAGATCATGGGGCCTGAGTGTCAGCGTGAGGCAGTTCCAGGGAGGCGCCGTCAATGGGATAATTCTGCACTATCTTTTGTTTCACCTAAGTCCTGTATCTCCATGCTCCTGCCAATCTGCTGTAAATTGCACCTTGTCATTAATAGGATTACCGATAACTCTGCCAAACAGGGCTCCTGCAGAACTCGCCGTGTCCTGGAACGCCTGCCCCGTCGTTGCCGAGTGTTACTGGTGGGTTTCAATGGCAGATCTTGGGCGGCCGCCGCAGTGAGGGGCTCCACGTGGGCCTGCAGCCAGCAGCTCCGTCTTGGCCGCTTGATGCTGCCTTCTCCACCCCTAGTTGAACATCCCTTGGCCTGGAGATGCTGCGTGGAACAGAGCAGATGATGATCCAAGAGAAGGGCTCGAGCGGGGCACTGCCATCGCTCCTGTTTGTTTGGTAGAACCGTGTCCCCGTTATCCTGGGCAACTCTGCTTCTTCCAGGCCTTGTTATTGCTGACAGCACTGAAAGCCACTGAGGGTCCTGCAGGAGTGAGAGTGGATGTGTGTGCCGCGTGTGCCGAGACCCAGGGATCATCCATCACTGCTCCGCAGCCCCACCTCCAGCTGAATCCAAATCGCTGTGTCCGGAGTATCGGATTTGGTGAGATGATCTCCGGCGTGTCCAATCTCTCTGTGATATTCTCTGCTGCTTGCTTCAGCTCAGATTTATATAACACAAAGAGTTTTAATCATATCTGGGAGACATTGTGTGTTATTATTTGTTGTAGCAGCATTCTGGAGCTGTAGCAAGGCGTGAAGGGACTTGCAGCAGCTCCCGTCTGATATTTCAGCACGGTAACCAAATTCACGCAGAATAGCAATGGTGCAGAGCGATTCTCCAGGATTTCCATGAATAACATGGAGATGTTCTGGTGTCTTTGCAGTCCGGGGCTGTGAGGAGTCAGAGCAGTGACCGCTACATGTTCTTGTGGCCTTTTCTCTAGCTCGTGTAAAGCAACAATTTGAGACAGGCTGCCCAGCCATTAACAGATAATCATTCTGCTAAGCAGCAATTTGTGCGACTGTAATTTTAAAATTACATTGTGTTTTGCTAGCGCTTGGCAGAACTTCCTCTGGGCCTAAACTCTTAAAATAGTAGTCCCAGGAAATCTCGTTCCTGGTGCAATTGAAAACAAAAACGAAGAACGATTTGCAAGAAACGCAGTTGTTTGTTTGCGGGTGTTTTAAGAGAGCACCTCCGAAATTCCTGCTTTGAAGGCGCATTCCCACATGGAGCCACATCCGAGGCTCTCGGAGAGCAGCCCGGGGGCCTTTCTCGAGGTCCATCCTTGCTGGCTTCTAGGGAGACTTCGAAGGACGTCGCCGCTGCCCAGCGGCAGCGTCTCGAGGAGGAGGTTTACGGGCCTGCCCCCAGGTAAATTGATTCCAAGGTAGGAGCTGCCTCTCCGTAGCGCTCATTTTCCTCGCCCTGCTTTGCTGTGCAGGTGTGATTACAGCACACGCTGGGCTGGGGTCACCATCCTTCACCGGGTGACAAGGACAGATATTTTTGCCTTCAGAGCGACTGAAGGTTTCTCTATTACGTGCCAGGGCTGTCTGGGGAGTGCGTAATTCCTTGCCACCGGTGACAAACACAGCATTAGAAATAAGCACAGAGGCGCAGAGTCTGCAGCTCGCGGTGATGTGGTTGTTGCGCTACTAAGTGTCATTTTAAGGTACACCACGAGCAAAGCCCCTCTCTGCACCGGAACCTGCGGGGCCATTTAATGCCATTACTGAGGCTGCATCAGTTAAAAACGCCAGGAAAAACGCGCGCCCCATTGCGGCCTCCGTCTCTTCGCTGCCCGTGTCCAATTTTCGGAACAAAGGGTGGGGAATTAGGAGACACCTCTGCTGTACTTGAGAGCCGGGAGAGCAATTGGGGTTTAAATCAGCCTGGTGAGTCAGCAGGCCCCTCAGGTTGGTTGCTGCCTCCTTGTTGCTGATGCCCTGGACGCGGGGGGCAGGAGCTCAACGCTGACGCCGCGCGTCGCACGTGCCGGGCGCGGAGCCGGCAGTGAGTTTGCCACGCGCTGATGTCACGTTTACCAGATATGATTAAAACTCTTTGTGTTGCATAAATCTGAGCTGAAGCGAGCAGCAGAGAATATCACACAGAGATTGGACACGCTAGAGATCATCTTCGCAGGCAGCGCCCGCAGCTGAGCAGGAGGCTGAGTCCGAACATGGGTACCTCACCGGGAGGCCGAGGACACCCCGCTTGGAAGAGGGCCAGCGCTGGTGCTACCGCAAAGCGCGTGCGGAAACGAAGCTGCTCGTCTGCTGGAATTCCTGCCTGAACCTGCTTGGCAATCAGAAGTCATTGCGCTGCCTTGAGAAGGTGAAAATTATCCAAGGTGTGCAGAAGAAAAATGATGGGATTATGGAAAGTATGGAAATGGGGTGCTAGCGCCAAACCTCTCAGCAGCCGATGGTAGCTCGGAATTTAGAAGCTTCTGGACCCTTTTGTAGAAATAAGCATTTAAATAATGATGGATCGAGGTCCAGAGCAACCTTTGGACTTGAAATTTTCACCACCCGCGGGGTGTCAGTGGAGTGGTATAAAGAGCCATTGTATCATAAAAAGAATGCTTGAAAAGTGCAGGATTTGGGAATTTCTGAATTGAGTTCCCGCAGAGAAATGACTCGGCAAGTAAAATGGGTTCTAATTCTGGAAAATGATGGTGCATCAGACCACTTGCAAGAGAGATTTTTTTCTCTCCAGGTAATTGTGGTGTCCATCCAAATTTTTAATATGTTGACATAAAAGTTACAAACAAGATAGTAATTATATATTTATGAATGATAAGCACATTTAAAATTTCCTGACAGTGAGGTAGTACATTAGTCATTAGCATGGCAAAAGGGCCATTATAGGATAAATAATTTTCCCAAAATTCCTGGATTTGGCCTAAAGGAAAGATTTCACTGAAACAATCACTGAACAGAATGAGATAATCTTGGCTAATATCCCCCTTTTCAACAAAACAGATTCTAATAACAAAATCATGTGTTTCGGCGCTTGTCCCAGCACGAAGCTTCCTATAATCAGTTCCTTTTCAGCCTGGTTATTAGTCTGCAGGGACGGGGCCAGCGCTGCCCACGTGGGAGGGGACGGGCAGCCCGTGCCCTTAGGGACTCAGCCCTGTAGACAGGGGACACGGCCAGGCACGGTGGCACTGCTGAGCGCGGCAGCACCTCCGAGCACCTCAGCTAGAGCTGTGAAAGCGCTTTGGGGAACTGAAATGCCCACAGCTCTGTCTGAAACGGAATTACATCCTATCCTGTAACGCAACTTGGCGTTCTCTGAGCCGTTTTGGGGATGTTTGTCTTCACTGACTGTTCAAGACTCCCTAGTTCCACCATGTTGTTTAGAAGCATGAGTATTTCTTTTTGTTTCTTTGGATATTTCGAGAGGAAATCTTGAAATCAGAAAAAAAAAAGAAAAAATTAAAAAGCAAAAGCTTGTTTCTCCGAGTCCCAGGCACATCTGCTGCAAGCAGTGTAAATGGCACAAGAAGCGGTGTTGCTGCGCAGGCTGCCCAGAACAGACACACTGATGTTATTTAGCCTTCAGCTGCCAAGCCGGGTGTCGGGAGGGCCGTGTTTTCCCGTACAGAGAAGCTGTCGGCTTTACGGTGAGCCCTATTTTCATAAGCTGCATTTGGCTGTCGCGCCTGCTCCCGTAGCCCCTTGATATGCAAACAAGTCTCATAGCTCTATCTGCTCATGCCCTATAAACTCTTGTCCCTGGAGAGTTGCTGATTATCCTGCCATTAACTTTTATTCTCCCCCATCGTCCCTGGGGAGGTAACAAGTAGTTTTCCTTCATCCTGGGTTTCCAGCTGGTTGCATCTCCTGGCTCCTTCCTTAACAGGCTCTCTCGGCTCTTCTCCGTGTTATTGAGGAAACGCCGACTGCAAAATTTGAGCATTGCCTAAAGATAGAGCAGGGACTTCTAAAATGGAACTTGGGGCATACGAAGTGCAGGGGACACATCCTGCATGTGCAGGTGCCTACCTGGATCCCAGAATAACCGCACACAAAATGCAAGGCGCGATGTCGCCGTGCCTGGGAAGGGGGTCGCTCCTTGCAGATGATGTTTTGACTCCTCGGCCGCCGAGGTTCTGCCTCTGTGTGACCTTCCCGGCCGTTCTTGTGTTTTCAGATCTAATTAGTGCTGCTCACAAGTCAGTCCTCAAACCCTCATGGCGTTTTCCATGGCGTTGAACGCTGCTGCTGTTGACATCCCTCGTTTCCACAGCCTCTCTTCTGTATGGAGCTGTGGTCTCTTCATCATCAGATTCTCACGTGCTGCCTCCGTCACTGCTCCAGCAAACTGTTTTAATGAGGAAATTGCATCCGTGGCCCTAATTCTGCAGCCCTCTGCTACAGCAGCCACCCACGTGAGTGCTGCCCAGGCAGCATTTGGGCGTCTGCAGGGAGCGGGTGCCCCACGTGTTTTGCCCTGGCAATGGGAGGGCCCATCCGTGCAGGTTCTAGCCACGCTCTGGATGTCTTGGAATTTAAATTGTAATAGAGATGAGCACAAAAACAGCCTCCGCAGCAAGTCTTTTCCCTGGCATATATACCCCCTTGTTTCTCTTCTGCCTCAGAATGTGCTTTTTCCTTTTAGTCATTGCCTTAAATTGAGCATAAACCCGTGTTTGCTCACAGCTGTCAGTATCCTTTGTGAGGAGCAGGCGGCTGGCTCAGCTCCTTTAGAATTATTCAAATTAAAATGATTATTTAGCTGAATAAACGCTTCAAGACAAGTAGCGCGTTTCTGCTTTGGATATTAGCATGTTTAGAAAATTTGCAAATACCAGAGCCTGTATTTTTTAAGACAACATGTAAACTTGCTGTAAATATTTATGGGAGTAATTGTTGGTATCTGGGGATCAGAGCTGAATCCCCTATTCACATGAGCTAGAAGCATAGATGGGGCGTAGTCACACTAATTGCAAGAACCAGTTAAATTTGAGGCCAGTGAAGAGAAATAAGAAATGAGATTTTGGTCCTAGTTATAGGGAGTTCCAGACTTGATCCAGGCATGAGACTCATCTGATTTCTCTTGCTGCTAAGTGGAAGGTTAGTGATTTTCTTCAACTGCATGGGTAAATCCATGCGCTTGAGAGATTACAGCTGACATTAGACTCTACCTTTTGCAAATCCTCTATGTGTTTGCATATCTGTACATGCATAATTTTACCAAAAATTCTCCTACAGTGTTTAAAGTCTTGTTGTGCCTCTGTCTGGGGGGGTCTGGAGTCCCAAAGGATTAAGAGAGGATGAGATTTTAGCTACACGGTAACTACTCTAGTGTTTATTTAAATTCTGTGTCAAGTAGTTGGTTTTATTATTTAAGTAGGGCAATATAGGACTGTTGAATATTGCTGCTTTAAAAATTCAGAATAAATGAATGTAGTATTTCATGTTGGGTCATACGTATAGACAGAGCATCCCTGTGCGGGGTGTCCTGCTCTGGGAGTTACGGAGAGCGTGCGTGTAGCCGTCCAGGCTGTCTATAAACCAGGCAGTTGTCACCCTGTAGCCTGGGATGGATGACGAAAACCCAAGGGCATTGGGGTTTCTCAGAAAGGGGTTAAAACCAGCCTGGATCACACATCTCCATGATCCATAGGAGGGGCACCCTTGAGGAGCACTTCCAGAAGGTATGGAAAGAGTGCGGGCTATGCGGGAAGCATCCCCCAAGCCATCCCTCGTGAGAGCTGCCGTTGTCACCCCGTTTCAGCTGCGGGTGCCTCCGAGGTTGACGAGAGTGGTGCAGAATTCGGCTGCTTTTGCTGAATATCTGGCTGGAGCCGGGCAGATCCCTACAGGGGGGCGAGTGCCGTAAATCCGGGGCTCTGCGCTGCCGGCTGGGAACCGCGCGGTGAAACGAGGAGGGCCTGAACCTCAGGGATGCCCCCAGTCTGTGGCAGTTAGGAGCAAAAATCTATATGACGATCGTGCTAATCGGGTAGCCGAGCGGCTCCCAAATACAGTGTAATTAAGGGTAGTGATAAGCTGACACTGGGGACTGGCAGCGCTAGAGCTGCTCCTCGGTCTGTATCGATGTTTCTTCAGATAAAGATCAGACCCTCTTCCCTTAAATATTGTAGCAGGTCTGGAAAAAAATGCCTTAAGCCAAATAAAATGTCCTGTCCTGGCCAGCCTAGAGCAGAGAGAGGCAGTTGTTTGAACATGTGTATTTGCAGGGGGGTCTGCGTGTGCATATGCCTCTGTAGAAGTGTGGGTGCCTTGACGAGGCTATGTATATAATGCCAAAACAGACCATTAGGCATTCATATATGCAGGTGGCTCTGCCTGAGTTTGTTCGTGTGAATATAAAAATATGATTTATAGGTTTTTAAACCTCCCTGCCAGACTCCAGGAGACCAATTTATAAACGTTTGCAAAGATTTTTGACTACGAGACAGGTAGCAGTAGGTGCTAATAAATGAAAGGAGTGTGAATGAAATGTTGTGACATGCAGCGCTCCGAACAACCTGCGGAGCCGGGAGCAATCAGCGGGGACTGATAAAGCAGCTCGTGTAATTATTTGTTTGATATACAGCTCTCCTTCCTCCTCCTGCATAAATAGCAGAATTGCTTTGCTGAATGCAGGAGGGTTGGGGTTTTTTTTAGCGTTATTGTTCCTGCCAGGGCCTGTTCTTGAGGAGATGTCATGAGAGCAGGACTTAGGTGTGGGTATTTGTATTTACAGGATTTCTGCTGTAATCCTTGCAGCATCCAGCGGAGACGACCTTCATTTGGATGGGGAGAGGTGGCCTTGCTCGGGCAGCACCGGCGGCTGCTTTTAAGCCCCTCTGGTTCCTCAGAGGCTCCTCAGGTTTGTTCTCCAAGGGGCTGAAGGCAGTAGCAGTGTCATAGCCCTGCATGTGTATCTCAAGTGCAATTCCCACGATGGCTTTCTTATTTCTAAGTGTGACTTGATAACGTCGCAGCCCAGACTGCCCTGCGAAAACACACGACTCTTCACATCGACAGCGGTTATTGCCGTTAAGTAACTTCCTCTCCCCTGCCACATCTCCTGGCAAAGCACAAAAATCAACATTCTGCCTCATTTCCAGGCCTATCAGAGCTGACTGGCCAAGCCAAGTGACTCCCCTCCATGTCCGAGGTTTCTGGGAACGCCGCCTGCTTGGGTTTGGTCCAGGGTCTCCCTCTTTATTTTCTAAGGAAAAGAGAAATTGTTCCGAGACCAAGAAAAAAACCTTTTTACCAAGAAAAAACCTTAGGGTAGTTTTATGTGGGATCGTTTCTCTGTTATTACAGAATGTGGTTTCGATTCTTTTTGATTCCGAGCAATGATGGCATTTTAAGATAAATAACATGTTCGTTGCCCTGCTTGTTATTGAAGGGCTTTTATTATTGCTGATGTTACATGAAAAAGAAAGTTATTAAAAAAATGTGGCACTAACAAATTGAAGCCCCTAGGGAACTGTTGCCTGAATGGGATTTTGATTGGAGTTCAATTTAATGGGCCATAAATCTTCTCACTTCTGATTTACATTCTGCTTCAGACCAGTCCACCAAATTCACGATAATCAGGTTTTCATTTTTCTCTATCGAACGAAATACTCAGACATGAGCATAAACAGAAATATTCCTTCAGCAAGGTGACCTTATTCTTGCAAGCGCTGCAGCGGTAATTGATTTAATGCCTCCTCCTTACCTGTAAATGGGGCCTCTTTCTGAAGCATGTCCATCCGATTTCTAGGTAATTGCTTGGAGTAGTTGTTTTTTCACTGGAGTATTTTGGCTGCGAGGTATTTGTCATAAACCTCTGGTATAATGGTAGCTATGATCGCTCTCGCTGTCACGACAGAACAAGTTCAGCTGGTAGATACACACGTGCTTCTCCATGGGGATGGCTCTGAGTGCAGGTATGTGCATGTGTCAGGGAATAGAGCTCTCGTTTAGCTGCTCCAGAAACTCCCATGGAGATTCCTCTCCAGAGCACTTTGCTTTGGGCCACACCAGGTGCGTATGGGAATTTCTCCTCCCCGCAAGAGAAATTTTACTCAGAAAAAAAAAGAAAGTTTTGCAGGCATCGCAAGGCTCCTCCTAACGTCCCCTCAGGGGCTGCCTTTTGCCACGATGCATTTTGGAAGTGTTCTGCCTGGTTTTCTTTCCTTTGCACAGGATTGCTCTGGACTCTTGGAGGTTTAGGTTGAGCAGAGGTTTTTTCTTTCCTATCTCAACACCTGAAGGCAGCTCCACGTGAGGGGGTTGCGAGTGAACCTGATAGAGGGGAGCGAGTGATTTGGAAAGGGAGATGACTTGGAGGTGAAAACCAGGTGGCATCAAAGGAAATCGAGTTTTCATATAAGTCTGATTAGATACCCAAAAACCAAAGTCCCTAAATTCTCCCCCTTCTCTTGTAATTCCATTCCTGTGAATCAGAGTAGAAGTGCCCCAGCCAATGCAAGGTGTGACTAGGAGAGCAGGAGAGGCACTGGCTTGTAGGTGTAATCACTGTCACTTAGTTTGGTTAAACGCTTTCTTCCCACCTTTCCAGTCCCTCAGTTCTTATCCCTGGCAATGCTTTTGTGTCGCTATGCTGCGTACATTCATTATATTCCTCATTTTACCGTTCCCAACATTATTGGGATTGACAGGTTGGGTTTTGTGCAATCTCACAACTCCATGGGCTGTAAATTGAATGTTTTATGGCGTGTTGAAAAGGTGAAAAGAAAGTTACATCTGCTATCAGTTTCCTAATTACATCAGCATCAAATGCATTAGGAGTTTGTTAATGCCAGTACTCTTGCTGGAGAAGAACATTTATAACCGTGGCCTTGACAAATGGAAGCAATTACTTTGCAGTGGTTTGTTTTTTGTTTTCTGAAACCCTTGAGTTTTTTTTCCCTCCTCCTTTCTCTGCTTCCCTCCTTACAAAAGGAAGAAAGGTCTGAATTTTAAGTCGTTATGATTATCTTGCTAGGATTTTTTCTTTTTTTCTTGTCTGCAGGGATGAATAGCTTGAAAATCACTAAAATTCATGTAGAAGAATGAGCACGTGTTGGCGCAGTCCCTGCTGCCGTGGTTTGGGCTGGCTGGAGGGGACTTGCTGCCGTGTTCCCTCTCGGCTTCTCCCCTTGCACCCGCTTGCAGGGGTGTCAGCGCGGCCCGTGTCCCCAGCCTGGTCCGTGTCCCCAGCCTGGTCCGTGTCCCCGGCCTGGTCCGTGTCTCTGGCCTGGTCCGTGTCCCCAGCGCGGCCGGTGTCCCCGCGCTGCCCTTGCAGCCCTCCCTCTCGGCAGGAGGCTCTTGGATCCCCTGTGCTCGAACCAGCCGCTCTTGCGCAGCGGGGCCTGTGCCCACGGCGAGGCCGGGCTCTATCAGCTACCTGAGCACTTCCTCTGTGTCCCCGCGGTGCCCGGGGACCTGCGGCAGTCACCGCGGCCAAGGTGGCCGTCAGGGAGCAACCTGGAGCTACGGCCTCGAAGTGCAGGAGCTCGTTTTTGCATCCAGCACCTGGAGAGCTGTGGAAGCCCTGACAGGATGAGCCCGTGGAAGTATCCGCAGCCTCATCCCAAACGCAGCTCTCTGTCCTTTTCAGCCATCATTGACAAAGCGTCTCCCTGCCAAATAACGTGGTTACTAACAGCAGGATCCCCCTGGCTCCGGGTGTTTCCTGCAGCCTGTCTGCAACGCTGTCGCTGAGGAGGGCCCCAGACCCGCACCCGCGGTGCAACCTGCTGCTCCCCGCCGGGTCTGCTTCTGCCTTTGGGCTTCAGCGGCAGCTCGGAGCTCCACGCTTTCTGTAGCTGCCTCTTTGGAGACTCCAGCTACATCTGGACCCGAGTTGATGAAGATGGTGCAGGGTCCAGACGGAATGGGGTGGGAGGCATCCCCTGCCTCTGTTCTCAGACCAGCACGAAGCTCTCCAGTCCCGCTAGGTCAGGGATATTTGTTCAAGTCTGTTGCCTTGCACTTGGTCTCGGGTCCCCCGTGCCCTCAGTGAACGCTCTGCTCGTGCTCAAAGACGTTGCCCGAGGTGCCCCAGTCCTTGCACGGAGGAGCCCACCGTACCCATGATGTTATCGGGACACCTTCCCCTGCCACCTCTCCAGCTCCCATAGTTTTGGTGGGAAATCTTCAAGATTCCATCCCTGAAGCAGGAAGGTTTCTATTTATTTTGCTAATCTGAAATTTAAGCAGGAAGGCAGGGAAGTGTGGAGCGCCGCTGCCTTCGTCACATCCCGGCTCGCCGCCTCCCTGAGAGAGGCAGAGCAGATGGAAGGCAGAGATGAAACAAAGATCAAAAGTAAACAGTGCAATTAAGCTTTTGATAAAAGGATAAAGCACTTATCACATCAAAGCCGCTGAAAAACACATTCAGTGTTTCCTGAACATTTCATGTCCACGTAAGCAGTAACTATACTTGCCATGGGGACGTTAGTGGCAGCGGCTGCTGGAGCTGGCGAGCGCTGACGAGGGGTTCGTGCTGTGGGTGCAACGTGAGACCAGGGAAACGGCAACAGGAGAGGGGATGGGTTTTGGTGGATAGTTGGCCCCACGTTACGTGCAAGGTTGGGCAGCTGCTTCCTTAACCCGTGTCCCCTCAGCTTTGGGCATGGAAAACCATTTCCTGGAGGTTTCGACGCACTTGCCGTGTGTTGCAAGTGCCGGGTTTGCCGCTGGCTTAGTCATCGTTTCATTCCAGTTTTTGACTCAGTGAATCAAGTCGTTGCGCAAATATTTTTGTGTAAGTAGCATAATTTGCAGAGAGAAGTGTCTTGTGGATTATGTGCCTTCCTCGGTGTTGGATACTGAGGTATCCAGTGGAGGAAAAAGGTTAAAAGGAATATATTGCTGTCACTTTTAAATTTCTTTGCCATTTGATTTCTTTGCAGTACTGAAAGGTATGTCAACCATGGCTGGACAGATGGCTTTATGCAGTTTTAAAAACAGTGGGAACCTTTACTTGCGTAGCATTACTATGTGTTTCATCAAGTTTTCTTATGAGATGCAAAAGTTGAGGCAATATCCTGTTCAGATATGTTCCTATTTGATAATAAAAAAGGCATTGACAGCAAGGGATTGCACTGTATAAATTTTTACTTGGAGCCCTCTATTTTACATTGAAATGAGGATGTGTCCTATAAATTCCGAATTGTTTTAACTTTTCTGGACAGCTGTATGTCCAGGAGATTTATTTCTTGATCTAAATGGATGCGTCATCTTTCTTGGGATTATTGCCATAGAAACAAGATGTAACATAGCATTGGCAATAGCAGATGGGATTTGGCAGTCTTTCCTATTTACTACACCAAGTTTGAGCTGTGTACAAAAAGCAGCAGTTAGTTGCTCTTGGAGTCTTATTGAACGAGCACATCTGCACGTTCATTAAAATTAAATATTTCAGCTTGCAGCCTGGCCTGGATGCCGTTTGGATGTTCTGGTCTTTAAGATAAAGTATATTCCCCAGAATATGGGCCCCGGGGCCGGAGGGCTATGGGATGGGCCTGGTCCTTCAACAGGCAGAGCTGGAGGCCAGGACGGGCTTCCAGGGCTGTTTAGGGGATAGAGACTGGTGCTTGGGTGCTTCCCTTTGGCATTTTCCCTCACCCCAAGGAAAATGAAATTTAGGAGCAGGTTGGCAGGTCGCAGAGGTGTTTGCAAAGATCTTGGCTGGGGCTGATGCGCTGGCGGATGGGGGAGTGAGAAAGAGCCTGGTCCTTCTCCATGATGCACCAATCTGGAAGCAAAGCAACTTTGCTCAACAGAAGGAAGAGTTAAAGTTGACTGTAAGCCACAAAATTGAGGTGAAGCCTGGAAAGTCATCCATTAGAGCCCAGAAAACTGAAATAAAAGGAGCTGGAAGGTGACTGCTGAGGTTGGATGGCCTCCTGTCAGAGGTGCTGTGTGTCCTGCAGCATGAGTGAAGTCGATGAGTGCTCAGGGTCTTTCTGAAACGTATATTTAGTGCCTAAGTATAGATCTAGGACTAAGTAACTTCAGGTTCCAAAAATAGTGCAAGTGTCTGGCTTTTCCCTCTTCCTCATTTCTCTTTGTTTTTCAATCTCTTCTCAGTTCCCATGTTCTCTCCTCCCTCCTCCTCTCTTTTCCTTGTGCATCCTCCGCTTGGCTGCCATGTTGTCCTGGGCCGGTCCCCCAGCGCTCAGGTGGCTCTGCTGCCCCTCGGCCCCTCTCGAGGCTCCTCTCGAGCCCTGCCTGGCACCTTCCTGCTCCTTCCCACCCTCAGTCCTCCCTGGCTTCTTCTCAGAGGGATGGAGCTTCCCAGCTCCTGCTCCATTCTCCTCGGACCTGCAGGATTCGAGTGCCGAGGATCTCACCGCCCCTGCTGGGGACTGCTCTGGGCCTCAGGGAAAGTTGGCCCAGACCTTGCCTGGAGTTGGGAGCCCAGAGCAGCCACTGTCATTTAGTGTCCTCAAAGCAGGCGCAAACTGTTCCATTTTTCTGTATTCCCTATCACAGGCGTCATCAGCTGGTGACCAGTGTAAAAGAGGGCCTCATGGAGGGTGTCGTGGAGGGATTGTGCTGATTTTGTGGACAGGGAACTCGTATTAGTGGTTTGTGTATTTTTTCAAGTCATCAGCAGCTGAGGCTCTGCTTGTAAATCCAGTAGATCTGTCCCTGACCCCAGTTTCTCTCTGTTGCAGGAAGGGATGCCCCAAACGCTGAGGTCTACCAGCATGTTTACCCCATGTGGCTTCAGCCCTCATCTACATACTTCGAAAGAAGACGAGCAAGGAGGACTGATCTTCCAGGATGGAAACCTTACCTCAGCCTCTCTGGATGCTCTAATCCAGCATCTTATACCCACCACTGATTACTACCCTGAAGTAAGCAATTCACAGCATAATAAACAGTTTAATTTTGATGAATTGGGACAGCGCTTTATGCAAAAAATGCAGATGTATTTAATTTTGAATTAAGAAGGCTTATGTAAAAATTGCATACATTTAAAGCTTGGTAAATTGATGCATGACTTTAAATGCTATTGCATTGCTCCGTAATTGCTTCCATGAAAGAGCAGTTCCCAAAGTTGATACTGTCTTTAAATAAGAGAAGAGGGGGAAAAAAAAGAAAAGCTGTGGTGATGATGAATTAGTGATTTAGCAGTAGGAGAACTTCAAAAATAGCAGCTCATCCCAGAGAGGTTTAGATGAAGATTGAAGCAAAAAAGTCTGAACTGGCATTAAATTAGCTGAATTTCAGCAGCTGCTAAAACCATCAAAGTTTTTCTGCACATATAAAGCATTCCCTCAGCGAAAATAGAGAAATTTTGATGACTTCTTAATTTACTTACCATTATATGGTTGTATGAGCAAAGTCTCTACAGTCACTGGACAGCAGAGCTCAGATCTTTGTTCCTTCAGTGAAAATTCAGTGGTTCTTCACTGATAGTATAAGGATCTACACTGAAAGCAGGTTTATGGTCCTACCAGCCATTGACTTCACTGTATTTGCACATCCTCAGTGGAATTCAGGGCAGAGTTTGGCTGGAAGACTTTTAAGTGCTAATGTGTCCCTATGGAAAGGCTTGTATTTCAAAGTGCCAGAGTAGCACTGGCTTCTGAGTTTAGAAGACCACTAAAGTTATCAATGCAGAACAGGCAGCATGTTTTAAATTAGCTGCAGCTCAGCTTCCGATCAGCTAAAAATACGTCATAAAGGAGCATATCAATTAAAAAAGAACAGAGAGGCAATCAAAGTGGGTAATGGCAAGATTGGACTGTGAGATTTTCAGTAGGCAATATATGATATGAAATAATTTCACCTACTGCTTGGGAGCAAGGCTAGGTCTGCCGAAAGGAAGATAATCCAGGCGCCAGGAAGGGTCAGGATGCGAAGGAACAAGGATTCATGCATACATTTTAAATTCTCCTCAGGAGTATTTTAAATAATCCCGTGACTTATCCAAGAGTCCTTCCTAGAGCTTCAGTGAAGCGGTGCTGTGCTCGATCCAGCCTGGCTGTTAGGAACAAATGTGGGAGTGAGCAGAAGGAGGGAGAGCTTCCCTAGTGCAGGCAGGGCGGGACGAGCAGGGGCTCCGGGGGGATGTTGCTGCTGGGGGGGGTCCCTGCAGCTCCCAGGCCGCGGGGCACCCCGAGCTGCGCTCGCTCCGCTCTCCCTGGCCTCCCTGTGTCCCAGCTCCTGCCGTCCCCTGCAGCCGCGCTGGCTCTTGCAGAGGGAGCTTGAGGGGCTCTTCCTGGCCCTCCACACAGCAGGTAGCCAAGGGTTTGGGCAGCGAGGGTGGAATTGGATGCCAGGAAGGGAGGAGCTGCCACCGGCTCGAGGGAGGTTTGAAGGGCAGCATGCAACCAGTTCCAGGGTCAGCAATCCAGACACCCAGCTCTGCAGCCCTGTCCCAGTGCCCCGCTATAAAAGAGTGGACTGTTTGCTCTAACAGGTTTTGCTGTTTAAAAGAAAGTGTAAACATTCAAAAGTTTATATTTCATAAACACAGAAGAGTGGATGTCCACCTGGCCGCCATGAGTCCCAGTGTGACTTATTGACACATGTGATGAAAAGCTGTTCCTGTCTAAGCAGGGACCGTGCTCTGGTGTCTGTATTACTTTTTGAGTGGGAAACTCTGTTTTGCAGTAGAAGCCTAGCAATAAACACGGAGTTCAGGGGGTTCCTGGCTAATCTTAGTCACTGGGTGGCTGCCTTACAGCAGCTCTGCTTGTCTCTTTTCTGCAGAAAGCCTATATCTTTACATTCCTGCTGAGTTCCAGGCTCTTCATCGAACCTCACGAGCTTCTGTCCCGAGTCTGTCACAAGTGCATTGAGCAGCAGCGGCTGGATGACCCGGTGCTGGACAAGGTTAGTTTGGATTTATGGCAAAAAAACATGAGGTATTTTCAAGGGACAGAGAGGCCTTGGGCTCCCTTTGGGTTGAACAGAAGTGTTCTCATAAGGGCAGTAGTGCTGCAATCCTGACACTGAGGCATCCTAGTATGAGTGCTCAAGAGCGATGCTGCAGGCACTACTCACTGTGAATCCTTTTCCAGTTTCCCTTTCCCTGTCTCAGTCTTCCCAGGTGATTTTCCTCCTTACCTCTGTAAGGCTCTGGTGAGGCCTGCAGGACACGAGGAGGTAGGATGCAAGCACAACCCTCTCCGTCGCCGCTGTCAGCACAGCCCTCTCCATTTCTCCTTTTTGCCTTTCTCATTTCTGCCCTTTTGCTTTCTTGCCCCCAGTACAGTGCGAAACAGCCCCCTGGGCCTTCCCGGTCGCTGTGAGGGCAGCGTGAGGGCACGCGGCTCCCCACGGCCCTTCCCCTGCCGGGCCGGCCGCGCTGCGGAGCAGGGCTCCGTCTGGCACTCCGGGAGCTGCCGCAGCGGCGACGCTCCAGCGAGCTAACGAGACGGGAAAATCCAAGCTGTTCCTGCCGCTCTGCTCCTCCCAATTTGCCCACGGACTGAGCAGACAGATACAGTGGGTGACAAAACACGTGCCTCCTCTGGCAATCCGAAAGGCACTGCGGGCGAGACGGATCCCCTTGTTCAGTGCCAGGCTCCACTTGGCTCTCCTTGGGGTGTTGATGAAAACCTGTCCAGTACATTGCCTGGAGCAGGAGATGGATATCTGCAGTGCAGTGGAGGAGAGACAAACAGGCATCAGTTGCAATTTTCCAAAAAAATAAAAAAAGCAAAACCTCAAACAGAAACCTCAAACAGATCCTGTCTCAGGATCAACCTTCCCAGCTTTGAAACGCAGTGTTTTGGGCATCCAGAACCGCATCAGTCACCATCACATGAGCACATGGGCTTGTTCCTGCCCGGCCGGTGGCACGGGTGCCGGAGCGGCTCCTTCCCTGCGTGAGCCGCCCGGGAGAGGCGGATCCGGCGGCGCGTGCGGCCCGAGGGCAGTTTGGAAATGTGTTCCAGGTGCAGCGCCCAAGCCCTTTTCCTGAGATGCGAGATGTTCTGTTCCCTAAGGCGGCTGCTTTGCCTGAAGCACCTTTATGAGGATTCAGATGTGGGCACCGCAGACTGCTGCTGCCTGTCAGACTTTCCAAGAAATGAGAGGCATTATCTTATTACCTAATTACAGAAATACTCCCAATCTGCCCCAAGTGCAGCAGCATTTTGAGCAGCCCTGTCGTAATGCACAGTTGGTGGCACCCGGCTGGTTTTGTGTCCCTGACAGTGGGGCTGGCTTTGAAACTGCAGCTGCACACGAGTGACCTCCCATCCCCTGAGCCGTGGCCGGTGCCTTGCGCAGAGCCCTCTCCTCGGATTCACAGCAGCAGTTTACACAGCTGGAGCAAACGCATCCCCGGACCTTTGTAGTTTCCAAGAAAGCTTTCCTTTTAGTAGCCACCTGCTGGTCTTTGAGCGTGAGTTTAATGCCAGCTGACAGCAGTTATTTTTAGAGATGCGGTTCATTGAAACCTGTTGTTGGTGGAAAGCTGAAAAATGCATTTTAACCACCGTGGTTGAAAAGCAGAGCTCTGTGGAGCTCAAGAGTATAATTTTTCCTGATTACAGGGTACACTTGAGCTACAGTACGTATGCAGAAGAAGGCTGTTTGTTTTGGTGTGTGTTTTCTGTAAATAAAAATACAGTTTATTGTTCAACGCAATTTCCTCTTTCCGTGTTCTCGGATAACGGAGGATGAAAGCTTTGGAAGCAGCCCCTGTGCCAGGGGATTGACACTATACAAAGGCACCAGGAGTGCTGTTCCCTCCCTCTCCCTTCCTGCCCCAGACTATTCATCCCCAGCATCATCCCCAGGCTGTTCCTGCTGCTGCAGATCCTCCAGCAAAAGCAAAGTGGGCAGCAGCTGTGGGTTACATGAGTGGGTGTCCTTATCGTGTCATATTCCTGTGGGAAGAAGGCAACGTTATCAGGAGTCCAGGGAAAGGTACTAACGTGCCCGTGTTTTGTCTGTTTTTTCTTCCTTGTGTTACATCTCCCAGTGGTCCCTAAGCAGTGCATCCCCCTGGCAGACAGCAAAGAAGCAAAAGACTCACCTCTTTGTTGGTCAAGGAATAACGTTGCAACCAGTCCTTCAGGAAAGGATGAAAGCGTAGGAGGGTTGTGGGGAGGAACATCTGGTTCAAATCAGCAAAAAGGCCAGATGTTTTAAAATAAGGTATTAAGGTTGCACCAACAAAATATGTCCATTCAACCATAAACTGGCCAATTGCATGGGCAAAATACATAAATCTGCATGTAAAGCAGACAGTTGTGCATGCATATAGAGACTGGTACATCTTGCATGCAGAAATGTGTCAGTTGTGCACCAGACTATTTGTTTGCATGCGTGGAGATTTTGCAGGTGCAACCGTAAGTGCCTTCTTTGAAAATTTGGCCCTGCGTTCAGTGAGACACATATTTGCTGAGACTTAAACGAGTCAGGACGTTTCAATCCCTGTCCTTCACTCTGGTTTCCTTTTCAGGCACGGATCAGAAAATTTGGACCCAAAATCTTACAGTTGCTGACGGAGTGGACAGAAACATTCCCGTATGATTTTCAGGAAGAACGGATGATCGGCCATCTGAAAGACATGATTCACAGGATAGCCCCGTGTGATGAGGTGAGGATGTCTGGCTGGGAACGTTGCTTGGAGATTTTAAATTCATTTATCTTACTTGGTTCCTCCTGCTTTTTCTTCTGTTACTTCCCATGTTCTGTTCTGAAATCTAATTTTCCATTCCTTGGCTTACAGCTCTTCACAGTCTGTGTTATTTTATTTATTTATTTATTGGAAACAATTTTTGTTTTTTTTCATTATCTTTTTATTAGTGCATTCCTTGTGCGTTCCTGTCCTGGGCAAAACATGTCACAGGCTCCATGCTAGGGCTGGTTTGTCCTATAACGCTGGGACCCAGGAACAGAGTGAGCAGATACAGAGCAGCAGTCTCCGATCACAGCCTCACTAACGCCCCTGGGATGCACATTAAAGACCACAGGATCTATGAGGACCAGTCTGTTTTGCTGCCCTGGAGAGGGAGCAAGGGATAGTCTTTATGTTTTTTTAAAAAAAATTGTTTATGGACATGTGGGTTCTCTGCATACAAGTGGCAAAAGGGAGCAGCTTGTGGCGTGCTGGGCAGAAGTTCTCTCTAGGCAGTTGTAGAGGTTCCCTCTTGGTGATCAAATACACAGAGTACGTGCGCAGCAGGGCAGGACCCAGCGAGCAGAGCCTCTGCCTCAGTTCAGGTGGGTGAACCCCTTAAATTAATCCAGAGACATTAAACACACCACGAAGCAAAGCCCATGAAATAATAAGGATACGGGCAAACAGCGCATTGAGAGTCTCTAATTACCTCTGGGTTAACCATGAGACGTGGAAGAATTCAGCTCGATTGGCTACGTCAGGGCCTGGCTTGAGGCCGTGGATGTGAGCAGCTCCGTGCAGCAGAAAGGCTGGAGAGAGGAGAGACAATTAGCAGGGCTGCAGCAGAACGGGATGAAATGGGACCCTCCTACCCGCATGAAACACAAGAGAAATGGAAATAGCTGCTGCTGGGCAGGGCTGGCATCAGCGCTGGCGCTTGGGGCTCCGGACGTGTCAGAGGAGCTGGAGGGAACAGAAAGGGCTGCCCCAAAGGGCCAGGGTGGCCTTGACCCCCCTGCGGGAGGGAGGTGACCGTCCTGCCGCCTCCCTTAAACTCTGTTCCCGAGGAAGGGCCCTCATGGAAAACCTTTGGCAGGCAAAGCTGCCCTTTGCTGCACACGCCAGTGTTCACACGTGTGCCCATGCCCGAGGTGCTCAGCCTGGAGCAGGTCCAAATCATTGCTTTTCAAATGTTACCAGGCACCATAATTGCAAGTGATTTTGCCTGAGTGAAATCAATAATTAATTTAAGGAACAGCTTATATCCTGCAGATGTTTATTTTCTTTGAGGGACAGCATGAAAGAGGGGCTGTGCCCAGTAGTTGTTTGCAAGAAAGTTGTTCCCATCGTGAATCACAGAAATTAAAGATCCGGAGATTTGTTAGGTCATCTGGTCTGGGTAGGTTAATGCAGGATTTTCCCCTCCACTGTATGTTCCTGTCCTTTATGTAGTCCCCTTCCTAAAGGCTCTGTGATGTTTTTATAAGGGTGTCCATGCTGGGAAGCATTTCTTAGTAAGTGCTGTGATTTGCATTTAGAGTTAGAAATTTTAATTAAAATTTGAGCTCCTAAGCCACCTGCTGAGACCTGCTGTCTTCAGAGGAACTTTCTCAGTTAAGAAGGAAACATTTTCTTTAAATATTAAACAGTAGCTTGCTTCTTTTGACTGTTAATGTGGGAGTGAAGAAAAATAGGTTGATAGCGAGTCCAGCACGCAGCCCCCATAAGGGCGTTCGCTTTGTGGCAAGGTAATTACCAGCATGTCAAAGGTAATGAAAAAAGTCGTTTTGGCTTTGTGAATATATTTTAAAGAAGGCAGGAAACACTTTTAAAAGGAGAAAAAAATGTTGTGTTTCTTTTCTTGCTTTCTTTCTTTTTTTTTCCTTTCTTTCTTTTTTTATTCCTCTTCCAATATTCCCAGAAAAGCCTTCAGGGAAAGGGTGCACTCAGCAAACTTGCAGAGTCTCTTTAAAAGCTCTAATTTATGAATAATCTTTTGTGTTCATTAAATGTCTGATTTATTTCATTCTCCCTTGCTGATTGGCCTACCTGAATCATCATTTACTATTGTCTGTATATATTTTTGTGCCATATTTTCTGCAGAACTAGGTGAAACTAGATCTCTTGATGAGGGCTTATTGAGGGACTTGCTGATATACTTTGTCTTTCAAGCAATTTTGTGCTGTTGCTGGCTTTTCACCGAAACAGCGAAGAATTTGGTGCCGCACAGACATGGCTGGTCAAAGATTTCCCATCCAAAGTGCATTTTGAAAGAGAACTGAGTTTCCAGCTTAAAGTTTTTGAGCAAAAATACCTGATAGTCTGTAGAAAACTTTGATGTCAGTGCTCCCCGCAAAAAATAATTCCCTCATTTCTCAAAATGTGCTCATGAAATACCAAAATATGTCACCACTTGAATTTCCACTAAAGAATAATATTCTGTTCAGAGAGTTTCAAAGGAGGTTTGCAAACAGACGTGGCACGTGAACCAGAGAAGCGTTTGGATGCTGTTCAGTGCGGGGGGTCCAGGCTGCCCTTTGGAAATCATGGGGTTGAGCATCTGTTCGAGGGAGGGTTCATGCGGAGCAGGCCTGGCAGCCTCTCCTCCTGGGAGCCCGGGTACGTCAGCAGCAGATGATATTGAAAGAATGGTTCCTAATTTCCCAGGAATTACTTCAGGTAATGGTGGTTTCACTATTCCCCACTCCTCTGTGATTTGCCTCTGAATGGAACATGTGTTGAACATTTTCCCAGAGCAGTCCCTCCTGCCTTCAAGGTATTTATTTCATTTTGGGCTTGTCAGCTGTATTTTGCAAAATAGCCTGACCACATCCTGCTCGCTGGACCATGCCCAGCCCAAAGGGCATCTTCCATGGGTGAAATAAGAGGTACTCAGTAATGCCAGTTCTTCTGCTAGAAGAGTCATATGGGTGTTACAAAGTCTTGCAGCAAAAGTGGAAGCACTTGGGGTGTTCTGAGGGTTTCCAGCCTCTGACCTGAGTGAAAACGGGGCAGGTGAGAGCATGTTGTTATGGGGCGTGAAGCAGTAGGATGTTTGCAGACGGGATCCTGTTTGGTGAGAAGAACACTGAGCCTGGCCCGGGTAGGTCGGACACCTCACCACGAGTGTTGTCAACACCGGCCACGTCAGACTGTCCACGGGCTAGGGGAGACTGAAGCCAAAGGCTGTATCTGAGGCGTGGGGTTCAGGAGTGTTTTCCAGGTGTTCCTTTGGGCTGTATCAGTGTGTGTGACACAGGTGTGTGTCGGTTTGCAGGGAAGGCCCCTTCCGGACAAGCTGCTGCCGGGGGGATCACGGCTGCACGGAGGGAGCACAAATAGAGCAGAGCTGGGCTCTGTGCCAGCGTGCGTGCTGCCCTGGCTGCTCTATAGACCGGTGCTAGCAGCGACTTGCTGCAGCCCGGGGGGATTGGGAGAGGGCATCTCTGCCCTGTGTCCGTGTGCTGGGACGGGCAGCTCCCCGTGGGCAGCAGCCAGGCTGCTCTCCAACAAGGACCGTCCCACGTGGCTGATGCTCCTTTCTCCTCCAGGGAGAGCCCATGAGGTCTCGTTCTTCAGCAGGGTGAAGCCACCCTCTGCTCCACATGAGTCCTTAGCCCAAGGACTTTTTCAATTAATTATTTCTTTAGAGCCCATCCACCTGTTCTCTCATTTATCTCAGCTTTATAGAGTCTGCAGCTGTCAGTCATGAAGAGTTGAAGGCATTTCATCCTCCGTGGCCAGCGGCTCCACTTACTGTTCGTGAAGAGCTGTTGAAGCTCTCAGAGCAACCTGAGCACCTTGGTAATGATCATCCTGCTGAGCGCGGCTGTGCTTGGAATACGATATGAGCCTCCCCCAAGAGCAATTAACATTTGGGGTATTAAATACTCAGAGCTCTGCAATGCTCAGCCTTCTCCAACAGTAGGAATAAGGGTGTGTTTCGGCTGCTCTCAACTCGAAGGAATGGCGAGTTTATCACTAGAACAATTTCTTATTCTGAGTAAATAGGGATTTACCAGGAAGCATTAAGAGCTAAGTGCTGGCCAAGAATTCCCCCTAACAGAAAGGATGGGGACCTCTTTTTTGGCATTACCCTCTGATCCCACCAGCTCTGGTGTTGGCAGAATTGTGCTAGGACTGCAGCCAGCCCAGCCCACCTGCTCTGGGCTGCAGCCTGGCTCTTGGTCCAGAGCACAGAACTGTAATTAAGGCAACTGCGTATTCTGAAATAGGCTCATGGAAAATAAAGTGGTAACCTGTTGCTGGCTTAGAAGTATTTTGCAGTAGGGAAGTTCAACGTAAAAATACTCTATTATCAAGTTCTGTGGGTAGTTTATATTTCTTTCTCTCTCCATTTACCAGGCCTACTGGAAAAAAATGAATCAGCTTTTGCAAACCCTGAATCAGAAGCTTGCAACCCTCAGCCATGGGCAAGAAGGGATTGTCAAGATTAGTGCTGCTGTCTCAGATAAGCTGGTTGCCTTTAAAAACAAGCCCCCGTCAATCCAGAGGGAAATCCTGAGTGTGTGCAGTGACCCCTACACGCTGGCGCAGCAGCTCACGCACGTGGAGTTGGTAAGTGGGAATGGTTTCCAACTGCTGTGGTCCCCAGCAGTGCTGCAGCACGGCTCATGCTGTGTCAGCACTGCAGGAGGAGGTCGGTTTTGACAGGTTAAGAGATGCTTGAGAATGAAGAGGTGCATCAGAGTGTTTCTGTGTGTATCTTGGAACATGTCACTTCAGCTCATATATTGTGAGATGTGAGTTGTATTCCCAGAACTTCATTTTGTTGACCTCTCTAAGATGCTCGAGCCTCACAACCTGAAGGTTTTATTGAAACGGTTGATTTTTAGCTCTTCTATTAACTGGGAAGAAATTTTAGCAGTTCAAAACCATTCCTGCAGACACACAAAGCATCCGAGTTGCCTAATGTGTTCTTTGTTTTTCCCCTTGGGAATTTCTGCATGCTCATACAAGGATGTGAGAGCATTTTGCAGGCCATAGTATTACTGTTATAGGCTGGGGAAAGAGCTGTGCAAATAAGATGTAAATGGCCCAAGACGCAGGGATAAAAAGGAGACTGATCTCCATTTTATCCATCTTCTGACATGCAGACCATTGAGTTTTCCAGGCTGTGCTGCCCCACCAATAGCTCAGTCACTAGTGGTAGTGTCTTCTGCTCGCAGAAGATGGGAGTGATCTTTTCTCCCCTTTTCATAGCCTGAACTGAATTGTGCTGATGAGCAGAAGCAGAAGTCAAAGGGAGTTAAGACACGTGTATGAAATGGGGCACTGAGGGCCTAGTTCATTAAGCAATAGGCTAAATAGTCTCAGCAGCAGCCAGACTCAGTGTAATTAATCACAGTGCTAACTGCTGTAAAACACCATAGCTCATGTCACTTTTTTTCTCAACAGGTTTGAGATTTATGGATATGATAGATGTCAAGTCGGAAATAGCTGGGGTAGAGGGGAAGCAATTTCCATGGTGGCAAAGGAGCTTCGTTAGCTGTTGGGTCAAGGACAACCTGGTGCATGACCGTGTGCTCCAGGAGCGCAGGAGAGCGGAGCAGATGGACTGTCCCTCCCGTGTTCTTGATTTACTGTTGGTTTGGGTAGTGCCAGGGACGCTGCCCTGTAGCTAATGCCTCTAATGGGAGCAGATGCATCTCCATGGCCTTCCTTCCCTGGCACCATCGGAGCTTCCCGGATAGGGAGGTGGGTTTGGAGCCCCGGGTGTGCCGAGGAGCTCGGCATTGCCCTGCTTGCTGGATCGCAGCATTCCTGCTGTTTGAACGGCTGGGAAGCAAGGCTGCTGGGCAGTGCTGCCCACAGCAGGGCCGTGGCAGCACTAAAGCACAGAGCCAGGGTCTCCTGGCTCCCAGATGGGGCCTTGTGCGTCCAGCACCTTTCTCTGTGCAGCAGAGGGGCTTTTACTGCACCGTCTCAATAACGAGACATTTTTATTCTCATTCTCCTCTTTCTGCCGAAGTAACTCTGATTGCTCTTATGAATTTTAATGTCTGGTGCTAGTTGGCTGTCTACCAGTTCAGTGACACCCTTTCAAAGCTGACAGATAACAGGAGTGTCTTACCAAAAGAAACAGAGGAGATTCTGGGGTGCTTTCTTATTGCTCTCTCTCTCTTTTTTTCCCCTCTAAAAGGAGAGGCTAAGTCACATTGGACCCGAGGAATTTGTGCAGGCGTTTGTCCATAAAGACCCTTTGGATGGCACCAAGGTATGATTTGTGTGCGTGCAAAATGTCTCCCGCGGTAGCCGTGTTTGTTCCAGCTTGTGGAATGCTCTGAGGAGATCCAAAAGAAGAGGGCCTGGGGCCCAGGTCAAGCAGGAGAAGACCTGTGGGCAGACACCGATATTCTCACTGTGGGGACAGCACCTTCTGTAGAGCTCCCTCGTTGGCAGCTCTTTGCCATTCCTTCCTGATGAGAACGTGTCCCAGCCGGAGACAGCCAGCATCCCCATGTCCTGGCCTCCGGATCATTCCTCCTAACGTGTTTTTATCGGGACAGACGGCCTGTGGCTGCGCAGGACCAGGAATGTCGGTTCCCAGTGATGGAGGCGCATAGACTTTGGCCGTGATGTAACGCCCACAGTGTGTGCCCAGACACCACAGTCATGAGTCAGTGCGTCATGAATCAACGTACTCATCTCTCTCCACACAATAGCTTTTAACCCAGAGCACTGTAGGGAGCAGAGTGTCTGACCAGGACTTCATCCAAAGTCCGGAGAAGCCAGTTGGAGCCTTTTCACTGATTCTAGTGGGGTTTGAAGCAGCACTTCAGTGAGTGTCTCAATAAGGAAAAACAGTTCCTGGCCAGAGAGTGAAAGTCTGACATGTCACATAATGCCAGAAAAGAAAGGGAGTGGAAAATTCATCCTCAGAACTGCATATGGGCTCCCACCGTGATCATACATTAATGGCAGAATTTCATCTTTTGATTCTGAAAATAACAACAATACCTCTGTTTATAGTTCTGTCCAAAGCAAATAATTTGTATCGATGAAGAGATGGATGGATGGATAAAAAGTGCAACACTGGGCTCCTCTAATTGAAATTCTGGAAATTTTGCACTTGTTTGCCGAGAGAGGGGAGTGGGCAGAGCTGTTGTTCCAGGTATTCTGAACATTGATCATGTCCTTTAGGTAGGAACCCTCAGATATCTAATATGTGTCAGAAATATGAAAGCTCTGAGTGCCATAAAAATAACTGTCATTATTAGTAAAAAACTTCACAGAAATCCGTGTTGAGGGAAATGCGTTCTTGGGCTTAGATGAGTATTAAAGAGACTTCCTTAATGGCAAATTTTACTGTTGGAGCTTTTGATCACTAAGGAAATGACATCTATTATCAGCTTAGCCACCACAAGTCAAATTTTAGTCAAGAGTCCTGGGGCGAGAAGAATTCTGTCTCTTTTTGATACTGTTAGTATCAAATTACCGTTAGTAATTTTGCTGCCTCCATAGGAGCTGCCAGGGTATCAAAGACAGACTAAAAATCGCCTCATTTTAGACAGAATCAGGGAACTTGCAGTTAAGCATTTTATGCTCAGATTTAATGACAATAAAATCATTCTGCCACTTGGAAAAGAGCAGCTCAGCCAGTTCCCAATACCACAGTGCCCAGGAACAGCTCCTGCAGTCTCCTGCTGCCAGGAGAAGGAAGGAGCGAGGATGGAGGAGGAATCCTGGGCTCTGGTGCGGAGCTGCTGGACTGTCCATAGTGAGAATGACCCACCCTACAATGACCAACTTACTGGTGGCTCCAGCCCCCTGGCTCTCCCCACACTGGTGACCACAGGTGGCAATTAATGAGCTTAATGAGTCGCTTGTGAGCTTCAAGAAGTGGCTTCCTGGGGGGGCACATGCTTTTGGCTGAAAGGCAGCAACTAGGCTTAGTGTTTCTTGGGCCTTACACCACAAGAGCTTTGCGTTTTCCTGTCACCTCCGTGTCATCGTGTTGTACCTGGGAGGATGAGATTGCGGTGCCAGCACAGAGGAGTATTAAGATGTGAAGAGAAATGAAGGATACGAAGTAAACAGGGGAACATCAGCCTAGTGTGGACAGGAAGGACTAAAGCAAAGAGCCTGCAAGAAAAACAGGGAGCCTGAAAGTGATGGTAGGTTGGTGTATCAGAGCAAATCATCTTGAAAGACCAAGAAAAATAAGTGTTTTCTTGAAATATGATGGGAATATACAGTTCAGATCAGTACCACAGCTGGGACTTCATTGCAGGGGATGCATCACTGTTTGGCCTTAGGAATCCAAGGCAGTACCTTCCACCTAATAAGGACCTCAATAATAATGCAAAAACTACAACAGGCTCTTGTAATTTAGTCTTAAAGTAGCTAGGAATTTTAGGCTTGTTAAGACTTTCCCCATGATTTTTGTGATTTCTGTTTTTGAACATAAATGAATATGTATTTTTTTAATTACCTTGGGAATTATATTAGTCAACATTCCTTAAAGGCTTTTAAGTATTTATTTAACTTGTGCAGTATGGGCATTCCTGTTGGCATTAAGGAATCTGTGTTCATGCACTGTGGTTTTCTTCTTAGTGGCCTGTATTTGTGGCAGCTCTGGGAAATGCTCATCTTAATAAAACAAAAATTCAGTATTCTCTGATACCCTCTAGTGGATGTTAATGAATGTTTAAATACATCACATGAAATCTAGAGAGGGGCCGTTCCTAGCACTTCTTCAGGGTTTAGGAGCAGGGAAGGAATTTGAATTCTCATGATCCCTAACTGCATCTTTGGGCTGGGTGAACTGCCAAACCTCTACTGAAGTCAAATTATCAAGTCAAAGGAACTGGAAGAATTCAGCCAGATGTCCGCTCCCACAGCCTGTAGCAGTGTGAGATTATATGAAATTTTCTATGAAAAGTGGAGAATGTGCTTCTTACATAGACCCTTCCTGATGAAGTCCCTCGTGCATGTAAGTGGCCGGCTTGGGAGCAGCCGCCAAGACAGTCATCAGCAGACAGCGAATTATCCTGAACGCTCAAGAGCACAAGGGAAATATTTTTTTTTCTCATAAAGAAGCAACTCTAGCTGTCTCTTGATCACCTCATGAATTATGGGTTACTCCTTCCAGAAAGAGGCTACCAGTGATTGCATTTACAAAAATGAAGAAGGTCCCGAAATGGAAGGATCCAGCTGCATGTGCTGGCAAGGTTGCGCTTGTCCTATTTAATTTTTCTGCATATTGTTGCTGCTCTGTGGATCCTGCAGTGCCTGCTAATACCCCACTGAGCAAGGATCAGTGCACACAGCTCTGGCGAGCACTTGCCACGGGCAAAATGGGGCCGTTTTCCATCCACTGACGTGGATGGCACAGTGACATACTCGGCTAGAGCCATCCACCCGCCGCCCACCTACCCACTGACTTTTTGAACTGTGCCCTTAATGCACCGTCCCCCGAGGGCGTCACCGAGATGTGACAAAGTGATTACTGTTGCGTAGCGTGTATCGCGGCGCTCAGACAGCTCACTGCAAGTTAAATGTCTCTCCCTCCTTCCTCCTCCAGACTTGTTTCAGTGAGCAGAAGAAGACAAGTAACCTTGAGGCCTACGTGAAATGGTTCAATAGACTCTGCTATCTCGTAGCAACAGAGATTTGCATGGTAAGTAAAACGTGCGCGGCCGTGTTTTACCACCCGCTTGATGTGCCCCTTTGAGAGGGTCTGTTAATGAGCAAACCTGGGGATTATTTCTTAATGAGCTAGCCGAGCATCAGGCAGTGAGGTGTAGGAATATCTCACTCACAGAAGTGACCTGATAAATGATGAGCACGTTGCAAAAAGAGCTGGCGACACACAGGGGATGCACAGTTCTCTTGATGTAGTAGGAGCACAGGGTGGACTAATGAACCCTGCAGGGAAAAAAGAGGGGGAAAAAATGCCTTAAATTACCCTGTGTGACTTCTACTGGCAAAAATTGTAGTGGAGCAGTATCTGTTATGTGTCTGCCTAAATCTTTGCTCTGCAGGTGAGTTTCATTGCCTGGGTCTTTGTCCTGTTGTCCATTACTGTAGTTGTGACTAAGGATTTTTTTTAACTTGGTAGTGTTTTCATTTGTTTTTATTTTTAACTTGACCCCATCAAAATGAACCGAATGTTTACTACTTTGAAAAAGATGTGCAAGGGAGGAATGGTAATGGGTTAAGCAGCCCAGATTGCCTGTGGCTCTAACACATTGCTATTTGGAAAGGTAGGGTGTTCCAGCCCAATGAACATGGGGTTTGAAAATGCAAACTACCATTTGATTTGACCTCCTTCTTAAAAGGCCCAGAACAGCAGAAGGGATTAAATGCACTGAAACAAAGTCTTTCTGGGACAAAAAAGCTGTTCTTACACGGATGTGGAATCCTGCCCTCACAAAGGGCCGGGGTGCTGAGCCCACTGTTTGAACAAGTAGCAGGGGTGCCCTCCAATTCTGCATATGCTCGTTACAGCTTTTCTTTTATCTTGCAGCCAGCAAAAAAGAAACAGCGAGCTCAAGTCATCGAGTTCTTCATCGATGTCGCTCGAGAGTGTTTTAATATAGGAAATTTTAATTCACTGATGGCAATCATTTGTAAGTACTGCTTCTCTAGAGAGCTCCCCATCGTCTGTCAGGGTGTAAAGGGTATATCCGAATGGCACCCACTGTCCTTTTCTTCCTCCTCCCTCCTAGCTGGAATGAACATGAGTCCGGTTTCCAGGCTAAAGAAGACTTGGTCGAAAGTGAAAACAGCAAAATTTTTCATTCTTGAGGTAAAAAGACAGGCAAAACCTTTTTCTTTTTTAATGTGTGAATGATGTATGAAATGCTTGTAAACATGTTTCATAGGCAGAGGGCAAGATGCTGGCTGTGGGTACCGAGCAGGCAGTGAGGAAAGCGGATGATGTACCATGGGGAATCGGGGTTTTGTCACCAGGAACCAGTCTTTGGCCTCTATGAAATGCACAGCCCTCCTATCATCCGACTGTGGCACCTCATTCTGCAAATAAAATGGTGTCCAAGTAAAAACTCAGTCATTTATTAACACAAAATCAGAGATACAAACAACCACGGCCTGTGCTCCTAGAGCTGTCATCGTATCCTCGGATCATGCATCCGACTTTCGCATGTGTAGGTTTTCCAAGGATGCAGGCGAGGCTCACTTAGGGCTTGGGAGGCTGTGGGCAAAGCTGTCTTTGGAGCACCCTGCTCACTTTATAACCCAGGTGTCTTCTCTTGTGGATTTAGCACCAGATGGACCCTACTGGGAACTTCTATAACTACCGGACGGCGCTGCGGGGAGCTGCTCACAGGTCCCTCACTGCACACAGCAACAGGGAGAAGGTAGGAGCCACCGCAACCCCTGGGATGCGACCGCAGCTCCCGAGGCTCCGCGCGGATGGGGCAGGGAGCGACACGCTGGGCTCAGCAGCTGAGGCACCGGCTGCAAGTGCTTGGGATGAGCAGCTCTCCTGCTTCCACGTCCAAGGATAGTGCACTGCTGAGTGGGATCAGAAATACAAGTCCGTGGCCAAGGGGAGTGTGAAAGGGGTCACGGAGCTTTTGTGGACTGGCTGCTCAGACACAGGGGAGCGAGGCAGGGGACACAGCACAGGGAGCACTTCTTTGCTGTGAGCATTCCTTGAAAATCCGCTTTGTCTGGATTGATAGACCAAACTGCTCCCTGCTGGAGCAGTTATACTGGACTAGAAAGCTGTGTTTTGCTGTGGAGTGTCTACCTGGCAGGCCTGGGAGAAAGGGTGATTCTGTTAGAACTGTGCCCAGCAGCGTCTCCGTGCAGACGAGTCTGTGTTTAGTGTGAGTTGAGATAGAGAGCAAGGTGCAGCACTAGGAGGTGAGGGGGGGTCTCTGTGTACATTAGGGAATGTCTTACCACAAGTCACACTGCAGATCTGGTTTGATTCCAGTGCAGCAGGTCTGGATAAATTCTGTCCTCAAGAATTTTCATTTCATTTGGTGGTTGTCATGTTGAGCAAAAATTCAAGTGTTTTGTCAGTATTTATGGCAGATAAGTATCTTTCTTGGATGTCTCTGATATGGCAGTAGATCGGATTGATCAGAGCTTGGTGCAGGATCTTGCACTGTTTGTGCCCTGGCTTGCTTCTTGATCATTTCCTTTTCGATTTCTCCACTTAGTTCTCTTTATTTTTACTTTACCATGAAAGTGGGTTTGTTTTTAACATTGCAATTGTATGCATCTGAACATGGACAACCTCTGCATAGAACAAACTTAAGGTAAAGTAGATACTGCATCCACAAGCATAATACAGGATTGAACGGTCGTTTGCTAGAGGAGCCAGTCCAGATGCTGCTCCCTCCCTGCTGTAAATTTGATGTAAATCTGCTGAAGCGAATGGAAACTCACAGGATTACAGCAAAACGAGATCAGAATCTGGTCGTGGGCTGACTCAGCTCCCTTGGGAGTGTGCAGAATTGTTCTGAAAAGCACTTTCCTAGGCAAAGAGGAGGCAGTGCCTTGGATGGTTATAAGCAGCAGAGAAATTCTTTTAACTCTCCAGTGCTGCAGCTGGGACTTGCATTTCTGAGGTGCTTCTGCAATCCAGCTCTTCTGTGACAATCTGATATCTGAGCCAGCTGCTTTACTGTCTGATTTAATTTCCTGTGTAAGTTAGCAATCTCTGATGTTTCTCTACCCTAGCTAGTTTAATATTTAATACTAAGGGAAAGAGGTTACTAGATGGAATCTATTTTACGTAAGATTTTGCATACTCTGTGTCCTTTGTGCACCTAACATTAGCTTAAGATGACTTAGTAGCTAATCGTGATGAGTATGTTATAGTGACACACACAGCAGATCTTGTAATTTGTAGTTTAGGTATTAAGAAAATTTGTTGCCTATTTTAAGCAAGATTCCTGCCTGTTTGTTTTACTGAAATGAATAGAACTGTAAGAACGTGATCACTTTTTTCATCTAAAATGTTACCTCGTTTCATGACAAGTTCTTAGCAAAGTTTGCCTTTTGAAGCAGAGCGTTTGTCTTCAAACCAGACCAGCCTTATAACAGTTAGAGACCCCAGTCTCCTCCACCCTCTTGTCAACAAGCAGCCACCACAAAGTGCCCGTGGAGGCTGCAGGGCCCCACGCACCCGCTGGAATGGGAAGGAGCTCTGGAAGGAGCCCTCATCACGGACCAACACACTGTGCCTTACGTCTGGCAGGAAGACACCCTGCACGGGAGAGCTGATGTTTAACTGCAGGCTTCACCAGAAATGTCACTCCCTTCGTTTCCTTCAGGCTGCCTCCCTGGCTGCTGAGTTTGTGTCGTGTTCAGCAGAAACGCAGCTCAGGGCTGATGACATCCCCAGGGAGAAGGGGGGAACCGGCAGCACGTGGGAATCCCACAGTCCAGGTTGTAAACGGCCCCATTGGGATATTTGCGTTTGCTCAAGAGCAGCCTCGAGGAGGGCATCACCATGCAGCTCTCCAGGCCGTGAGATGCAACAAATAGGCACGAATGAACCTGGCGTAGCGCCCAGGGAGAGAGCTGGTAAAGATGAGGGGTTCTGTTCCACGCAGAATCCAGAGGCAGGCACTAGGGCTGGCCTTATTTGTGCAGTCAGCAGACCTGTGTCATCCCCCACTTCAAGTCATTCCACTGGGAATCCCTGCATGTGCTAGTGCCGTTTCCCTGGGTGGCTCTGGAAGGCTGGGAGCAGGCACGGAGCAGCGCCGTGCGCTGGTGCAGGAGAACGGGCCTGGGCTCCGCGGCTGCCGTCGCGCTGCGGGAGGCAGCTGTCCTGGTGAGCCATCAAAAGGGAGTGAAACAGGAGTTTCTGGCATTAGCCCAGGTTTCGTGCTAGCAAAGTGGCTGGATTACAGCCAGCATTAAAGTGCAGCTCTATCCATTTCTGTTTCCTTTACCACAGAAGTCTGGAAAACAAAGCAGGCCGGGGAAATTTATTGGGGAAATAAATGATGACCCAAAGACAGAAATCCTGTGGAAACGTGCGTGGAGAACTGGCGTCCTAGGGGATCTCTTGGCTGAGGTTTGGATGTGGATGAGCACAAGCTCCACGCGCGCTCCGAGCTGCCTGGTGGCCATGCAGCTCTACGAGCATGGCATGGGGCCCACATTAATGCACCTTCCCTCTCAGCAAGGGGTTTATGTTTAGTGCCACCAGTGATGGGCACCTTGTTCCCAGGCAGAACAAGCTCGCATGGGCCTGCACAGAAATATTAGACAGAGCCTGGCAGTAAATCCTAGCTGGTGATCAGTATGTGGCAAGAGGGCTGCCGTAGCTGTGCCTGAGCATCAGCGCTTCTGGTGGAAAACCACCCATGTGCTGAGTTGTGTTCCTTACCTCAGGCTGATTCACGTGGTTTGGACGGTATAACAGTGAGCCCTGAAGCACATTCGCCTCAGGTTGACACTAGAAATCAGCCCACCTGAGTGCGATGGGAGGGCTCAGCCCTTGCCAGGGTTGGGTCCAAAGTACTGAGGTTGATTTGTCCCCAGTTCCTTATTGGAGCAAGGTGGTGGGCCCGGTGGCTCTATGGCTCTTGCACTGGCGTTAGAGAGTCTGTCTCTCTCTGCCCCATAAAAACGCTGACAGAAATGGAAATTTCGAGCAGTTCCCTGCATGTGGTGTTTCACCTGGAGGTATTTATTTTAAATTTCCACCTCGAGCAAAGCTAATGACTGGCCTGACGGGGCCCTGCCCCAAGGAGGGTTTGAGCATCTGTGAGTTGCTGTCACTCTGCCCTGGGTCCATTGCAGATCCCACTTCAGCTGATGTCCAGCACGCAGCGGAGTCACAGTAGCACATTGAGTACTTGAGGGAACGATGGCTTTGCTGCCCAGCTCCTGTGGCCGGCTGTGCGTGTTTGAACGGCGCGCGCTTAACGAGCTGCGCTTCATTAACCTGCAGATAGGCCAGCAGAAACCTTCAGAAACCCCGCTATGCAACGGGGTGTAAGTCTCTGCTTACTGGCTTAAAACCAGGCCTGGCTGCTGCAGGAAAGTGCTCACAGAACTGGGTGCCCAAACCCTCCACGTCGGCTTTTCCTATCTCAGTAGCAGCACACAGGAGATGCAAAGACTCAGATCTGAATATTGGGTTGCATCTGGCTTTGAATTTATCCCTGCTGTAATTCCTTTAATTTCAAGAGTTTTACCTTAACGTTGAAGTAGATCTTTTCTTTAACAAAGCAAGATCTGACTCTGACAGGTTAGAGAGAAGGATCAGGAATATGTGCCTGCTTGCCCTGAATGTCACTTAGGGGTTATTTTCCGTGATGTGAAGGTCTCTGTGCTACTCTTGGCACTTTCCTTTCAATAAACTGTATTTTCAACGCAACCCTCTAAGGTTGCTTTGGAGAGGTTGTACTAAACAGGCACTACAGAGGCAGGTTCATGCCTCCAGAGAAAGCCATGAATGCAGCTGTTGAAAATGCAACTGTTCCTGGTGATAAACCATGTCTGTAGATAAGTCCTTGGCCATGAAATTTTATTATTCCATCTTTCCTTGTTCTAGAACGATAGTGGTCACCTGAGTGTATCTATGCTACGTATTTCCTTCCTTGCTGTTCTTAGGTTTGCAAATGTCTTTGAATTGCTTGATGTGTCTATTGAACATCTTTACTGAGAAAGAGCTCAACAGGGAGAGGGAAGGTCTGCAGTTCAATTTTATTCTTTCTATGCTCAGTGACACTACTGATACACTGAGAGTTAAGAAACTGGGTTTTGAGTATTTTCTTAGTCATTCTACTCTGCTATTGTGCTCAGAGTCTATTTATTCCTGAGTACAGTCAGCTCCTGATTGCTGAAGGTGTCTTTGTACCCCGCTGCCCTTTTGCTTGCCTTTGACTATCCTGCTTTTTAAGTGCACAGCACACTGAAAAGTTAATATTTCTTTTTTCTTTCTTTCCTGATTGAGTTCTTCTTTCATGCAGAGAAAATACTGTGCTGGAAAGATAATAGTTTTGCCATTTCTCTTCACAGATTGTGATCCCCTTCTTCAGCCTATTGATCAAAGACATTTACTTTTTGAATGAAGGATGTGCTAATCGCCTTCCAAATGGACACGTCAACTTTGAAGTAAGATCTGAAAAATATTTTTTTATCTTTCCCGTTCTGATAGCACTATCTAAGACCACTTCCATGTACTTTCAGTGCAGACTGACAAAGACTGGATGTGCCAAAATGGGCAGTTCCTGAGTGACTGCTTGAAGGTTAAACTAATCCTAAACAGTTTTTAAAAAAATACAAAATATGCTTTTTATTTTTTATAAACATTGCAAACAGATCAAAAACCAAGCTGCGGGGTTTTCCAGTGCCGAGCGAACGGCAGATCCTGACTCGCTTCGTGTGGGTTGACTGATGGAAGTGTAGTGTCAGCACTAGAAATGATTATACATAATGGCTTGAAGGAGGAGGTGACTTCCCCAGAAAACAAGAAAAACTATGTTTCCTCTGTATACACTAATAAACAAGGCGCTATAAAGTGCTCTATACAGACAGAAATCAGTTCATGAGGTGAAAGTCATGCTCTTGGTGTAAGGATCAGAGCGTGCTCCTTCCTGCCTGCTGTTTTACATGAAAGAATTGCCATTAACTCCCCTAGGAGGACTTGCCTTCTCCCTGCAGGCCTGGCACTAGGGAATATTAGTCACGTCTCCTGCGTAATCCCTGTTCTGTGCCGGGGAGCTTCAGTTCACACCAGTGCTGCTTGTTGCTAGCTGCAATGTGCAGGTGCTCACACTTTTTACATTGTGCAAAGATCATTGCAAAGATTCGGTGCTTTCAAAAGAACTGCCTAGCGTCAATGAGAAAAGAGTTCTTCAGCTCTCAGATGTTTTGTAAATTACTTCTTCAACACGTCTGTTGATGCATTAAATTTCTCCTTTAGTTACTGACATTGTGGGATGGTGAGTAATAAATAGGATATTGAGTTCAACATCCCTTAAATTGCACCAAACACCTTTGCCATGCATGTTTTCTGTTTGAAGGGGTTGGAGTCTTTTTGCTTTCTGTATTTCTGTTAAACCCTGCTTCTTCCTCTCCCATCCAAGTTTATGCCCTCTGTTCTCAAATACATATGTGTAACCTGAAACGTGTTCATGGATGCATTTTTATTCAAGTACAAACTGAGACTGCCTGTACAAAGAAATGTAGCACACCCTTTCCTGCCTCTTTCTGCTGTAATGAAGTAGGAAAATGCACCCATTTACAGCTGTACCAGATTACTTTTCCCTAATATCCCTGTGACTGACGTGAAGGATCCTGGATCTTGATCTGTTCAGATATAACTTGATGGAATGGTTTTATTTTGCAGAAATTTCTGGAACTGGCTAAGCAAGTAGGAGAATTTATAACCTGGAAACAAGTGGAATGTCCCTTTGAGCAGGACCCAAACATCATCCACTACTTGCACACTGCTCCCATTTTTACTGAGGATGGTAAGAGCCTGTAGAAACTCTAGTAACTGAAAACATGTCTCTTCATCAGCACTCATTAACACCCTAATCCTTGCAGCTTGTTTGACCCCAGTCTATCGACATACAAATACTGCCTTCCAGCTCCTGAAGTTGCTCCCTGGTTGTTTTTCCCTCGTCCAGAACGTCTCTGGGAGGCACTGTGTAGTAAGTTGCTGTGATGGCCCTGATTTTGTAGGCAAGAAAAGAGGCCACACAACCATGGCATGGACTGCCATGGATGCCACTTGTCCTCTAGCCAAACTCGTTAAGGGATTGATGGAGCCGGGACTAATCTCTTCTGCAAACTGCCACTGTCAGCTCTTCAGCAGCAGCGCTCAGGGCAGTGCTGGCCCAGCTGACCTCCTTTACAGCAGCAAAGAAATGCTATCTACAGAGAGTAATTTTAAAGATATTTTTTCTAGTAATTAATTTAAACTGTAGCTAATGAAAGCCTTGTTCTGAAATCATTTCTCTGATCATCTTTTCCTTCTTATCTGGCCTCTTTTCCGTTTCTGTTTAATAGCCAGCGTGTCACACTGCGTCATTTCATACGGGTTGATGTCAGTTGCCTCTTGGTATATTATGTCACACAGAGATATTGTCTAAAGCCCTGTTCCCATAAGCTAACCTGGTGTTGGATTTATTTTTCTTTTTGATTCTATAGGCAGTTTTCTGTAGCCATTCATGTTAATCAGACCAGACAGCTTTTATTTCATAGACCACTTCAGAGGACGACATGCAGTCTCAAAAATCCTGCCTAAATCCCAAGAGAAATGACTGCCAAAGTGAAATAATTAATGTGATTAAAGTACTATGTATCGCAAGGAGACACAGTGCTTTAGTTCTGTATTTAGGCTCGTGAAGAACACACGGTGAAAGACAGGGGTATCTCGGGGTGGTTCTCACGGTTTCTCTCCCCATCGTGCTCCGCTTCATTCGTGGTGCTTTCATGAGATGCCCTCTGCAGAAGTCACCACTCTCGTCTTAGCCAAAGGGAAGAGCAGCTCAGGAAGATCTGCCCCGAATAAAAAATGGGAGAACGCACTAAAGAGATGCAGCACTGTTATGCAAAATACAGCTGCACCGTGCTAGACATAATGTGAAGGAATAGCAGGCCAGCTCTTAAATATTAAAATACTCTTGAATTATAGCAGTGCTTCGAATACTGAGTACTGATTCTAGCATTAAAGAATAAAGCATAACTAAATAATCAAAAGAGAAAATGTGTGAACACAAATCACAACCTACTGTTTAGAAGTCTGTAAAGACAGTGAGATGTTAATGCCCTGCCAGCTTGTGCCGAGGAGACTCTGCAGCTTACACATATTTTGGCACCATAAAATGCAGCACAGAGTGCAAAGATTTTCAGAGGGGGGAAACAACAAAACTATTTTCCGCTCCTGTGTTGCTGTTCTGGCTTCTCTAACTCATTTTTATCTTGAGGGGAAGGTTGTCCCCTTTCGGGATGCCATGGGAAGATTGCTGAGGGAGATTATTCCTGTTGCTTAACATGATTTATCCTTAATGTAAAAGAGTTGGTTTAGCTGTCAGCTCTCTTTGTGTTCTGATAACACCTCTGATGAATATTGTGATGGAATAAAAGGTGCAAATTTCTGTATTCAAAACTAGACAGCTTAATATTGTTGCAGCAAATTCGTACTAATGTTTTTAGTTCTGGCCTCATTTACTGTTCCATCAAAATTAACGTAACAAATTCCCAAAGGTAGAAATGTTTTGAACATGAGTGTCCTGCTCACTACAGCGACCTGATGGAACATGGAGGTTTTACAGATTCAATTTATTGTGTGGGACAGTAACAAGAGTAGGCAAAATCCATGGGGCCTACAAGAGAGCAGTGAGCAGAGGGGTTATTGCCCCTGTTGAAATAACTCATCTTTATCGTTCCCAGGTTTGTACCTGGCTTCCTATGAAAGCGAAAGTCCAGAAAACCAGACTGAAAAAGACAGGTGGAAATCCTTAAGGTAACCGCTCCTTTCCTCAGCTCCTTGTGGGGCCCCTCCAAATGTTGCACTGCTGCTCAGGGAGCCTCCTGACTGCGCTGGACCCTTGTGAAATGCTGGTGCTTAAAACGCGGCCTCTGACGGAGGCCTCTTCAATGCGCGACTGATTTACAGAGCTGGGGGCAGCACTGGTACAATCTAATGTTCATCTCAAGTTATCCACCATTTAAATAAAGCAAACCCGGCGCTAGTGCATTTTTACAGTCCTCTGTCTCTGCAAAAGAGGCCTCGTATAGGTGAAAAATACCTGGGGTTAATCGGATATTCCCACAATCTACATGTCTTAGAGGGGCACCATAAAGAAGTTTGGTGTAATAAAAGCTGTGATTTAATAGAAACAAACAACAACAAAACATTTACTTTATTTTCTTATCATTGTTCTTATGTTTTAACTTTGCAGATCCACTATTTTAGGAAAGACTTGAAGACTAAGAGGTTATTGCAGTAGGTCAAGGAAAAAAAAATGTGTGAACTTTTTGCACTACTGATTCCAAAGATGCCTGTTTGGGATTTAGACAATTTGTTTTGTTTGGGTTTTTGTTGGTTTTTTTGACTGCCTAACATGACGGATGAACTGGCTTCATCCTCGGAAATCACCAGAACTGTGTTCGCAAAGATGCTTTTCTAACCAAGAGACAGGGGAAGGACAAAGTGTTTGTGGCTGTGCCCGAACTGCGTCAGGATCACTGTAACTTTTGCCTCTGAAGGAAAATATAAGAAAACCAGGAGCATGGAGAACAATGGTACTGCAAAAAAGAATGAAAAAGTATTTAAAATAAGGCAAAAAATACATGCTTATTTCAGAAGCAGGTGCTTCAGATCTCTTTAAACCCTCTGAGGATTATAAAATTAAATCAGACAAAGCAGCAATCTGGTTAATTGCTGAATGAAGACAGAAGGACTTACTCTTACATCAGCAGTCCCCGAGCCTTGTTGAACAATGCACTGACTGCAACAAGTATAAGCTTCCAGCGGATGAAAACTCATCTCACTCGCTCATATATATGTGTATATATATATAAATATAGACACTAACACAGGGATCTCATCAGCATGGAAGAGACGTACAGCTCCCATGAGTTTTTACAGAGAACAGTTTGAAGTGTGACTGTTGCTTCTTCCCACCACGTGCTTTTCTTACTGTGAATCTTGGCCGATTGGAGAGGGCATTGAGTGCAGGTGCTGTTGCTTCAATACCCCCCAGCACGCTGAAGCTGAGGAAGAAAACGCCTCCAGACTCAGCTCACCTCTGGTTGATGTATGTAGCGGGTTCCCCGGGCGGTTGCTACTGAGATTTGTGTTCTTCAGAGGGCTATAGCACATTGAAAGAAAAAGAAATTGCATTATGGTGTAAAAAAAAAAATCTATTAGGCTGCAGTTAATTCAATCCTGTTTATTTTGCAACATGATGCTAGAGGATAGGAAGGGGGACATAATAGCTCTAAATGTGGGAACTATGTGGTACAGTTTAAAAATGATAGAGTATCATTCTAGAGACCAATGCACTAAGCTAAAGAAATTGCCATTCATAAGCAGACAGCCATTTTTTTTCTTTTTTTTCTTTTTAGTGACCATGTTCACCATTTCCTTACAGATAATATGAAGGTAGGGACTGTGTTTTTGTACTCGTATAATGGTCGTGGTGCTATCTTAACACATATATTACATGGACTATATGGATTCTAGATTCCAAGCTGAGCTCAAACCGTAGACTGTTTGTATGGGGAAGGACTGCTGCCACCTGCCCTAGGAAAGGCCACCAAAAGCTTAATGAAACCTAATGCCATGTGGCCCTACACTCAGCATTTTATGAATGCCTTGATGCTGGCCTTTCAGATGCTCCAGTCTTTCTTGGTCTGCAGTAGAAAACTCAACCCTTTCTTTGAAATCTTTAATATCATTGGTGCATCATTGCTCCAGCAAATACTGGGGTGATACTGAAGAAATGCAGTTGGTTAATTTTTGTACATGAGCTTTTCAGAGGAATGTATACACACAGCCGTTCCTTTAAGCAGAACCATTTCCAAAATGATGCCATTAAAAGCCTGTTAAATTCTAACAAATCCAGAGCAATAACCATAAACATATGTATAACAGTGCTAAGGCTTGTGTGTGTCATTTTTTTTTCATGTCTAAATGGTCATTTTTTCTTAATGTTGACATCTTTTTAACCGGCACAGTGTGACTTCATGGTGGAAATGGTTTTTTATTTATCGGGAATCTACTCTAGGTAGTTGGGCCCTTTCTTTAGAAAAAAACCTACTTTTTAAAATGCATATCCTCCCTCCTCTTCTAGTGAGCCCGAGGAGGTTGGGACAACTGACACTGTAACACTCATCACTGAACATGAATTCAAATGTTATTTCCCGTGAAAGAACTATATTCTTTGGCACCTTCCGTGAATTCAGACCAATTTTATAAGCATGATTTAAATTAGATGTCATAAAGTTTGTCACTGTTGCAAGCTCAACTGCTTTCATACTCCCAAACTCTCAAACCTCAGTGCTTAAAATGGGAGCATAGGGGTCAGGTTTACGGGGGTGTGAAGGGCATAGTGGGACTTCCAAAAGCGCCCAATTATCTTTAAGCCTTTATGTGGTTACATGTTTAAACAGACTGTTTTTCAGAGGTGCTGAACACCTTTACCTCTCAGCAAACACTAAAGCAGTTGCTGTTCTCTGGAGATCCATGGAATATTGATCCTTAGTGTTTGATCTTTGGAGACTGGCTGCACCCTGCAGGATGGCTTGGAGATGAGTGCTCCAAACAAAATGAGAAGTCAGTGCCTTCTAAAATGGGACTTCAGGAATTGCAGCTTGTCTTTGTATAATTCAGTGGCCAAAATCCCCTTGATTAAACTGGAAACAAAGTCCAGCCGTGAATTAGAGCTGTGGGTTTTGTTTGGGATTCACCTCTGGCCTAGCTGAGGAGGACAGAGGGCTGCAGAGCCTTTCCTCACACGCAGGTGTGACCGAGCGAGAATCCAACGGAAGACAAAGGATGACAATTTGGGGGAAGGATTTTTATCCAACGGTCTTTCATTAACATGGCACAAGGTACAAAGTAGGAAGAAGAAGTCTTCCCGCGTACAGAGGAAAGCAGCAGCGCTTCACAGCGAGCACTAGCCCCTGTCAGCCGCCTAGTTAGTCACTAGCCCAAGCTCTAGGTGGTTTCCTGGTGGGAATGTTGTGGCTTTCCAACACCACCATTCCCAGTGGATTTGTCTCCTTGAGCGAATACTACCCGGAGCAGAGCTATTTGATTGTGTAGTAACAAAACCCTAAGCTAGTAACATATGAGTAGGTAACACAGAGCCTTTCACATGCATTAGTGTAACTCCTGTGCATATAATAGTATGTAAGAGAAAAGCCGATACCCCTTCTGCACCTCCTCTCATGTGATGGAGGAGTTGCAGAAGTCCTGCTTTTCTCTTTAGTCCTGCTTTTCTCTTTAGTCCTGCTTTTCTCTTTAGTCCTGCTTTTCTGTTTAGTCCTGCTTTTCTCTTTAGTCCTGCTTTCTGTTTCTGGCGGACACCTTCTGCAGCAGGGGCTGGACCCAGTGAAAAGCACTGATGAAACTCTTGTGCCTTCAGCGTGGGCTGCGGGCAGCGATGAACTTGCTCAAGGCCTTCGGAAAACACCTAATCTGAGAACCGTGCCCGCCGTTCTCCATGAGCATCAGTCGCACGGCCTAATTAAAGGCGGTGGGTGATGAAGCATCGGTCTGCAGGGGTGACTCGGCCAACAGCAGGTTGGCCCCCAGATCTGATATCTTCCCACGTTGGCAAAACCCTTGGAGTGAGTCCAGTCCCCACGGGCCCAGGCACCCGCGCACACTGAGCTTGGCAGTGGCTCTGCTGTCCAGGCAGGTGACACTGTGTCACACAGCGGGTGGCAGGGGCCATGCGGGGCTGGGCGAGCTCTGCTTTTGTGGCTGGAGACGGAGCGCGGACGCGGCGCAAGGCTCCTCGCCCCGCTGAAACGCCGAGAGCAGCGCGCTCGGCGCCACAATATTTTATTGTGATCGTTAGTGATAAGATAATCGCCCTCTGCAAATTAACCCGGTTCCTTACTGATACCCTGGTTACTTTATCATGTTTTCTTGCCATGGTCTGTATGCCTTTTATTAAAGCACGTGAGCACTGGTTCGCACGTGACTGTAAATCCAGGTTAGAACAGAGCTCAGATTACTGAAAATGTAATTGCAGTTGTCCAAAAGAATATCTGTTAGTGGAAAGGCTGTTGTTGGGCATATCAGTGTGAAAATACTGCCCGGTTAATGTTATCCGGCCTGAGTGACTGGGTTCCGCACAGAGACGGATCCAAGGCCGGTGCCGAGCGCGGGGACAGGCTCCGGTGGTGCTGACGGGAGCAGCGCAGCGGCTCTTCGCTGCAGAGCACTCCGAAGTTATCCGTAGGGATTACATTCCATTGGCAGCTGGTGGAGTCCTTGGCCTTTCTTCGGAGGCAGGTGCACTTCAGAGGGTGAAAACTCAGCCTTGGCCCAAATTCTCTTTAACGTTGTTGAAATTTCAGCATCAAACTGAAAGACTCTGTCTGGTCCTGTGAATTAAATCATGTGTCTGAGAGCGGAATTTGACCTTCAGAAGGTTTCAGATTTTTATTTCTCTTTCTAGACTGGTGGAAATGAGCTTTGCTTTCTTAGGAGTGCCCCCTCATTGAAAATCTAAACCCCTTTGTATTTCAGACTGATTAGTTCCAGTGTCATCACAGAATGGAATTAGGGGGGTGATGAGGACACATGGAAGACACTGAATTGGGGGCCAAAAACTTTCTTTTCTTCTGTCCTTTTAGGGTTATCTGTTGACTGAGATGCCCTCAGTGGTTGATGCAGGATTATTGAATGCAAATGGGCAGAACCCAAAGCTGGTGTTCATATGGCAGCGTTTGCACTGCCAGGGCAGCCCAGAGATCTGCCGATGCTGCACAAAGCTGCCTTGCAAATTCATATCCAAGCCTGGTTCCTTAGGTTGCCTAAGCTGGGACGCGTCCCTTTAGAATGCCAGGAAGTTGCTGGAACATCACCTAGGGCAGAGAGCTCGTCCCCCTCCATCCAACAGAGTAACTGCGAGAGAACTCTTTGAATAGAAGGATTCTTCTAGAGGGCTTGAAACAGCGGGGACTTTTTTAGTTAGTTGACAGAGATTGTAAGATCTAAGCAGCAAGGAGAAATAAGCACTTAAAAAGATATGAAAAATACCTTGACGGCTGTTAACTTTCATACTGCACAGCGTGGCAGAGGAATGGAAGATCCCAGTGCGTTTGCTATTGCCATGGACACCCGTGGCAGGTGGCAGAGCCGCAGGGAGAGCCCAGGGAGGTGCTGCTGCAGGAGCCTGCATGGATGTTCTGCTGCCGTGTTCAGCCAGAGAGCCAGGCTGTGGGCTGAGCCCGTGAGCCAGCAAGCAGGTTACCTTTGCTTTTTAATGGAACTGATCTGGAGGTTAATCCGCTTTGCATTTCTTTCTTTTCTTCTAAAAATAGAGCTCTTACCTATTTTCAAGTGTGCAAAAATACTGAAAAGAAAATCTTGCTTGTATATGCATCACATCTTGCCTTTTTATTTATCCCTCGGCCCTGTGCCCCGGCTCGCGCGGCGCTGCCGGGCATCCCGAGCGCCTCCCGCTCCGCTCCGTGTCCTTCCCTCCACGCAGGGGGTGTTTTCCTCCTCGAACAGCTCTTGCCAGTCGCTCTCGGGACATTGTCACGTTCCCTGCCGCAGGCTGGCTCTGTAACCCTACCCCAGGGTTGTCACAACACAGGGATCCTTCCTGTGGCCCTCGAGCTGCCAGCCCGGGCTCGTTCTGCAGCAGAACAATGTCCAGGCCTTCCTGAATGCAGAACACTCCAAAGGTCGGAGATCAGAGCTCCTTTATGTAAAATATTTGGACAAGAGACTCCCTCCTAAAATGTGCACGCCATTTTAGTGGATTTTTGTCCAGAAAATTCCAGGTCCAGGTTTCTAACAGAGAGAAATGACTTCCTCAGTGAATCTTACCTGGTCAGTATTACCTCCCTGCTGTAATTTTGCTTCTACAATCCCAGTCTCTTTGAGGTAACTCAGCACAGGATGGCTCCTTGGTGCCTGGCACACGGTCAGCACGGTTGAGAAAACTGGGACTGCAGCCTGGGCAGTTGATTCCTCTGCATTTCCATAGCCCAGGCTGGGCTGTCGCCTGCCCTGTGCCCTCACCTTGGCGTAGAAGGAATTGTTTGAAGTTGAATTGTCCCAATTCTTAAAACTTACTGAAAAATGCAAGCATAATTAAGCATTTCAAGATACAATTCTTACAGATGTGCCATTATTTCCCATAGGAGTCAGTCTGTAAAAAGAAATAAAAGAGCTGGTATGCAAAAAAAGATGGGGAAAAAGCTCAGCTTCTAGGTTTCAGAACTCTTGACTCTTACCAAGTCTTCATCAATTTATAAAGGTAAGAAACAAGATTTTAAGAGTTTTTGCACTTTGAGAAAGTTCTATGAAGTGTGGCAGTACCAGCTGTCTTATACTGAAACTCGAAAAAAACATATTATTGAAAACATATTTTTCAAACATGTATTCACAGGCCTAAAAGCCTAGAGTAAACATGGGTAAGTAGAATTCCCCTTATTTCCAGATGGAGAAATACAGAGTTTGAGTGACATGTCACAGGTCACCTGGCGAGCACGTACATTCCAAACATAAACCCTGTAACATCCGCAGAATTTTAGTTTTACATTTCTGCTGGTACAACTCCTGTTTACTCCTGTGCTTCGAAACGTGGGAACTGAATTGTAATTGTATTTTTAAGCATGAGTCAAGATGAGAACTAAAACAAGTGTGGATTTAAAGCCTAATAGACACTGATCATGTGAGCCTTAGTAAAGAGGGGCTGTGTTTTTCCCAGTTCTTTTTCTTTAAATTAAGCTATTTTATATTACGAATAAAAGTTCCAGGACAAATTGAAGTCACTACACCATCCATAGTACTCAAAGCCTATAGCTTTGTTTAATTAGCAGTCCTCAAACAAATATTGACACTTTATTAATTGCGCAGGCAGAAAACAGGTTATTTGAAAGTGGCTATTATGATTTTGTGACTGTACATAGACCCTGCAAACTGTTAATGGTAACAGGCATTCCGTACCCCACATGAACACTGCAGAAATAGCATGGTCATTGCTCCGCTTTGTAGCTGTTGTGGAAAATGTCTTAAGCTGCATTCATGATGCTAGTGCCCATCCTGCTCCCATGCCCTTTTATACGGTTGTGCTAAGATCGTTATGAAATCCTTTTGTCAGTCATGTTTGAGCTAACTTACCTATGTATAGAATTTATATATTAAAAAAACTTAATTTATACTGTGTTTTAACAGTTTGCCTGAACTGTCTATGGTTTCTAAATTTTGTAATGTGAGTGTCAAATAATAATAATAAAAACTGGCTCATCAGTGTGGGGGCTTTTTTGTTCAGTTTTATCTGTAGGAGAGATTTCAACAACTCCAAATGAACCAGGTGAGTTACAGAGAAGCTCTTGTTGCTCTGAGACACTCCGAATACAAAGACATCCCTGATTGAACAGGGATCCCCAGATGTCCTTTGGTTTCTGTTTTTGCTTTTGTTCCAGCTCTACTCCTGTTCTCTTCATCCTTGCACATTCGGGAGGTTTCACTGCACTGTACGTCACTAGGCAGAGAGAGACTAATTTTCTTAATAGCTCCCATAATTAAATGTTTTCCCAATTAGGTGTTCCAGACTCGAAGCTTCTTCTTGAGAGACATCTGACGGGCCTGCAGATTTTTAGCCTTTTTCTATAAAACGGCATGGTATAACCAGTGTGTTTTTATTATTTGCATTGCAGTAAACTGAGGGCTTTTCCTGATATGAGGGACCCATTTCAGGAACCATGTACAGCAAGAAGCATTCATTCTTCAGATAGCTTAACATATAAATGAAAAAAAGACAAAAAAGGAAAGGCTCCAAGGTGAATTCTTGTGTCTGTGTAGGTGGCTGGGGTGGCTTTGTGTAAGGCACAGAGGTAGCCTCGCTGCGGCGCTTCTCCCAGCACAGCCTGGTTCTGTCTGCACTTAAACAAGTGAGGAATTATGGTCTGCGTAAGTAGTAGCGCTGGCTCCAAAGCCTGCAAAATTTCACTGTGCAACCTGTATTTTTCAGGACAGAGTTCTTATTCGTGGTGTCAGAGCTGCTGCCAAGAGGGACTGTTAGGTCATCCAGCTGAATTCCCGGAAAATGTCAGCCAGAACAGGCCAGGCCTCCCTGTGAGAAACCTGCAGAGCTTCGTGGCCTGGAGCATCTCGTTCCCCCGCAGGCTCTGCTGGGCCACGGGCAGGGAGGGAGAAAAGCTGCAGCCGGAGCAGAGCAGGAGCCTGGGACACGGGACACTGTCCCCGTCTGTCCCCGTCAGTGTGAGAGCAGCGCGGGGAACCGCAGGAGTCCGGAGCGGGGCGAGTGAAGCACCACGACCCTCAGGCAGCCCCGGGGAGAGCACAAAGCCGAGACGTCCTGAACGCAGAGCGAGCCCGTGCTGCAGGGACCCAGGCCAGGGGGTTGTGCTCCGCTCTCGACTCTTTGCCGAGGCTTTGGGCAAGGCACACGAGCCCTGCTTGAGATTTTGTATCTGAACAACGGGAGAACTAAATGGGCTTCCCTCCTCCTGAGCCACTGCTGTGAGCATGGATCACCTGGTGGTGTACAGCACTCAGAGGAGCCAAAAACTGCACCCCAAAGCAAACGTTTTGAACTTAGCTTTTCAAAAGGCACTACTTATACCACAATTGTACTGAACTTCAAACTCTTCTAGTTTACTTTTTCAAAGCCATCTAAAATGTGATTAGATTTTGTGTTATTCCTTCTTGTTGTGCATGTATTTGGTCTTACACAGTCTAATTAAACAAGGAAATATCTGATATAAACAAAACTAAATAGGATTGACAGCAAAAATAGCTATAATTCAAATAAGTTTCCTTCCCAGATTTCTAAAGACAAGAATTCCTCTAATTATTTACTGTAAGGTCATTCCCAACTTAAAAAGAGCCATTTCTGGAGGGGCTAATACTTCGTTTGCTCCATAACCCATTCATGCCCAGGATTTCTCCAGCTTTTATCCTTCTCAGAGATAGCACTTAAATTCCAGCAGCCCGGAGAGCTCTCTACTACTGGGTCTCCACTGCCACCTTCTGAACAGAAGGGAAAATTAACCATTTTTATTTCTGCTATGGTAGAATATGTTATCATATTTTTGCTTCAGGGTGAAGTTTCCTCAATTTGTATATGTTAGATGTGAAAAAGGTTCAACGTTTATACACCACTTCAATTTTTTCAAAGAGCTTCAAAATAAACAACAACATATTAACTTCAGACAAATCTACCCCTCTTTCCTCTGCTGTTGATTCAGCTGAAAAGCTCTGTCTGAAAATGATAAATCTTTGTTAAGTTTATACACTTCGTGTTTTCATAAGGAACAAGTTATTTTCACCCCTTCTATCCCCTCTGAAGATCCTCCTTCCTCAGAGAAATTCGAGAGACCCAAGAGATCTTGGCATCGAAATCTTCCTGCTTTAAGCTATTTCTCCATATTCTCTTCAGCATCAGCCTATGTATATGTGTGCTCTTGTGCTCTGTTTGTATCATTTTATCCCTCTTTATCTTTCTCCTGCTGCTCGGGTTGTGAGAGAATTCCTCATGCAGGAGCTGTGTCACCGGATTGTGGGAAAACTCTTAACGCACTGCAGATGTTACTACTATCTTTACAAATAATAGCCAGCCTTTTCCATGCTGGAACAGAAATAATAAACCACTGGCATCAATGTCATGTTTGCCACGGGCAGCTTTGATCTCCTGTCAAGGATCATGAGACCAAAAACATTCTACAGCCATAGTTTCTCTTTAAAAAAAAAAAAAAGAGAAACAGGATTTTCACTCTAGTGCAATCTAGAGAGTCTAACAACAAATTTGCCACTGGCAAACAAATTTGAATTAAAAAAAAAACCATAAAATTCATATATGTATTTAAAAGTACTATTTGCAAAAAATGAGGGAGTGACATTGAAAAAACACCACTCAATCAATAAAAAGCAGACTACATCTTAGATAATCTTGTTTCTGCTTCAGTTGCCAAGTCTTGCCGTATCAGAGGTATTTTCTTCTATTAATTGCTCTGGGAAAGAGGCTCTGTGTCGGGGTATTTTTAATTTATCCACTAATCTTCAGAGGTTCCCCAAATAAGAAAGATTTGAAGACTGTGTTTTAGCTCCAGTTTCCCTTCATTTGTCTAGCTAGAAAAGCTATTTGGGGTCGCTGAGTTCAGCGCTGAGGAACGGCGCTGAGCGGCCGCGGGCCAGGCGCCGCCACCATGAGGGGCTCCGGCGCCATGACCGGGAACACGGATCTGCTCTTGGCCACTCGGGAAGGCGCTCAGGCTCTTCCCGGCGTCACGTTGGTTACTCAGGGAGGATGGATGGGGCGGCTGCGACTCGCTGCTGGGGACACAAAATCAATGTTATTAGATTGCACTGGAGAGCCTGTTAGCCCCGCGTCTAAAGGGCTCCCCCGGGACTGGCCTGTTGGCTACTCTTAAGGCCTAAGTGTGACTGTGAAGCCGGGCTTAATAGCGGCATCCATCAGTCCCCACACAGAAGTGCTTAAACACCACGCTGAGTTTATTACAAGGAACTAACTGATGGTGCCGCTTCCACAGCTGGCAGTGGCCAGAGGTGTGTGGTGATGGCGGCCACCCGGCGGGCAGCCGCTCTGTGCTCTCAGCCCGGGCCTCGCTGCTTGACCCCCCGGCCCGGCTCGGCCCGGGGGCCCATGGGGCCGCTGCAGACCCGCGGGCGGGTCGCAGCCCAGAGGCCGCGGTGGCCGCCGCGACACGCGACGCCATTTCCCCACCCCGCGCCTCAGGCAGGCCCCGCCCCCCCGCCGTTTTCCCGCCCTCCCCGAGGGGGCGGAGCTGAAGGACGCCGAGGCCCCGCCCCCAGTCCCGGCCCGGCCCGCCAACCGCCGCTAGGGCGCGCGCTCCGGGCGTGCCCCGCCCCGCGCCGCTGTGACGTCACTCCGCACGACGTCCGGCAGAGCGAGGAGGGGAGGGAGGAAGAGGCCCCTCCGCGCTGAGGAGCGGCCGCCATTTTGTTTGTGTGCGCAGGGCGGACAGGGCTCGCTCGCTTTTTCTCTCAGCTGTAAGTGATGCAGGCGGCTTTCCCCTCACTGTCTTTTTTCTTCTTCCCTTTTCATCCCCCCACTCTCCTCTCCCATTGCGGTTACCGAGGGCTGAAGCAGAGTGGGGAGGGGAGCTCGGACTGACGAGGGGCTACTAAAGCCGCCGCCGCGGCCCGCGCAGAGCGGGGAGCCCCGCGCGAGGAGGTGATGCCGGAGAGGTTGAGGTGGGAGGAGGGGTGTTCGCCTGAGTGGCCTGCGGAGAGGTTGCCCCGTGGCGGGCGGGGTGCGGCGGACACTTCGGCAGGGCGAGGCCGGTTGTCCAGCCCGGCCTGTGCGGGTTCCTGCCCGTTGGGGATGGAGCCGAGTCTTCCCCCACGCATCCCCATCGACTCCCGAGGCGGCCCCCGGGGAAAACCGGTGAGAAACGGGGCTTGGGGGCAGCGAGTGTGTGCTCTGGGACCCCCGCGCAAAGACCCGGCTCGGGGCGGAGCGGCCTCGCGGACTTTGGCCATCTGAGCTGCCTCCTGGCCTCGAGCCTCCCGCGGCCCTGCGGCCGGCCAGGGTTCAGGGGAGACCTGGAAGTGGCCGTGTGGGCCGCCGCGGAGAGGCCCTGCTGGCCTTTTCCGGGCACACTGCGTACGGATCCTGTAGGAGAGGCGCCTGCCCCCAGCTCGGCAATCCTAATGGCGAAAGGGGGCAGTGAGAACGACCTGAGGTAGGGGCCAGGCCCCCAGGCTCTATGGGAATGCTGTGTAGGAATGCGAATGTTCCTGTCGGTTACGTAAGAGGAGCTGAAGGGCTTCAGCGCACGAATGTAAGGGCAGTGCATAACAGGGAAAAACCTTAAGGTGGCTCCTACTGGGAGATGATTTATGGCCAGTTTGGACCTTGCATAGACGGAGTCTAGAAATAACCTGCCCATGTAAGATTTATGGGAGACCTGGGCAAGCCACGCACCCACGAAGCATTTTGTGTAGTGGCTGTATTTTGAAAATAGATTTTGAAGGTTTCTGGAAAGGGAGTTGGTACAGGTGTGGGGTTTTCTTCTGTGTTTTTTTTTTTTTAATCAACTAGCCTGCCACACATTTTAAAGACGTGTCCAAAAACTTCTTTGTTAAAGTATTTGCCGTTTACACGTTGTAAATCTTTGTTTCTTGATGCCTCTAATTGGCATAGATGCAGTCAACACTGTTCTATGGTGATTTACAGATTGAAGTACCACTAATTATTAGTGTTATTTGCTTCTAAATTTCTTGTCAGTGATGAATGTGGAAACTTTGTGTTCCCTAGTTTTTGCCCATTCTTTGGAAACTGTCTACTGAAATTGATATTTACACTTTTTTTTCCAAGTGTCTCTGATAAAGAAGGGTAAAAATGTGATGACTTTTGAACTACTGTTAATTCTACAGCTGTGCTTTACTTTCCTTGTTTTTCAGTTATGCATGTACCCGTTTGAACTCAGAATTCCTGCATATAACATCCAGCAACAGAAGCTGGTGGGTTTTGTCTCTGGCAAATCAGCTAAATTGTAAAATGCTCAGATATGTGCATGCTAATAGGGTTCAAAATCTACAAGTTTGCCCATGATATTGTAGAGTTCTGTATTAATTTATCAGGATTAATTATGTGATTGTTTAAATTTTAAAATTGGGTTGTTTAACAGGCATATAAACTTTGGAAGCACTGAGGTTTAGGAGTTGTTTATGTATAATATAGTATAAAGGACTAAATCTTTAGGTTCTGTTGAAGGTAATATTTGAAAGTTAAGGTCTGTCTTTATTAGTTTTCTGTTGAAATCTATAAGTGCTCATTTCGAATAGATTTTAATTACATGTTATAAGCTATTAAGTGAAGATGAGTTAGCCTATGTTACAAAATGGAAATCAAAATTAAAATGTTGCTGTGTTAGGATTAGAGAGCTATGTCTGCTTGCCCAGGACCAACAAAAAGAGAGGAAAAGCAGGGAAAAAATATTTTTCTAGTTTTCTCTTATTTAGCCAAGCTGCAATATTTGACTCTCAGCTGCAAGTGTGGTGTAATGCTTTTCTCTTTCCCTCTGCCCCCGTTTCTCTTTTTTCTTCTTTTTTTTTATTTTTAACTGACAGATGCGGCACTCTAAACGAACTCATTGTCCTGAATGGGACGACAGAAAGAGCTGGGATCAGAGAAGGAACAGTAGCAGCCATAAACGCAGGAGAAGGTCCCACAGCAGTGGACAAGAAAGCAAGCACTATAAACCACCTCACTTTTCAGAAAGGTATAAGACTGAACTGAGTAGCACTAATATTCCTGATTATGTCTAAAATAAAAACATTTTCAAAAGAACAGCTTTTAATTGCCTGAAGTTGGTGATTCCTTAAAGTTTGGCTTACTTAGGATAAGTTTAAATGGCAGTTGGTTTTGTTGACATAGCATGTAAACCATTAAATTTAAATGCTTTACTAGAAATTGTAAATGTTGCCACTGTTGTCAGTTGCATACTGCGAGTGAATACATTCAATATTAAATTTCAAGTAAAAATAAGCATATTCATGTATTTTTCTTAAATTGAAGAAGAGGAAGACAAGGTTTGTTTAACCATTTACTACGATGGTAAGTATGAAGTAGGCTTCTCTTATTAATTTGGAGATCATCTGTTTTTTCTCCCACACTGCTTTCACTGGAAGGATGTGTTTTGCTATGTCTTTCTCTTAAGAAGAGGAGCCTGTGGAATTCTTTTAAGAGTTCATATTCATGCTTATAAAATGCTGGACGGGGTAGGTGTACAGCAGTAGGGAGGCTTTTTGCCTCCGCAGCTTTCTTAAGGTGTTCCTGCCCCCCCACCCATTACAAGATCCTTGATCCAGATACTCTTTTTTTTCTACTGTGTTGAATGCAAAGCACTAAGAATAATGTTAACTTCTCTCAGCCTATCCAGATGTAGTTGTTGTAGATTTTTTTTTTGCTTGTTTATTTAATTTTTTGTGCACTTTGGAAGCATTGAAGGGGATTATTGCTACATTGAGAGCACTTTATCCTGTGATTTTAGAAATGCTGACTCACTTGTTCAGTATGTTCTGAGAAATATTTCTCCTTCTTGAATGTGAATTTCTATTTATTGTGCAAACTGTGGATGGATTATGTATTGTTCATGTGGATGGCTATGTATTTGAGACCAACAATCTCATTAACTTCCTAATAAAGTAAGGTGAAAAGCTCCACTTCTTTTGGGGAGGGAGTCAATTACAAACATTCTTGATGTAAAGAGAGGTACTAAGTAACTCAACTCAAGTCACTTATCTTGTTGGAACCGCAAGTTTTTAAAGTGGAGAACATTCACTTAAAATATATTTGCAGTCATTATTTGGACGATAGAACCATAAATGAAAGAGACCATCATGACCGGAGATATGTTGAGGAATACAGAAATGACTTCTGTGAAGTGTATGACCACAGGCATTATCACAGAGATTATGAAAAGAGTCACCATCATCACTATAGCAAATCCTCTGGTCGGAGCAGGAAAAGTAGTCATAAAAGGAAGCATAAGAGACATCATTGCTCCAGTCACCAATCGCATTCGGTATGAGTAATTTTTAACTTTTATTATTAATGAATTATTGGTAATAGACATCTTAAGTGAGTGCTAGAACTTGAAGTCCTGATCACAGTACTTTTGGGAAATCTGTTTGTTTAATAAAGAAGTTGTAGCTGAATCCATTTGTGAGCATATGAATTTGTTCTTAGTTGAGGGGGGTTTATCATCAGTACTAATTGCAACCTAGGAATGTCAGTGGCCAGTAATTATATCACTGGCATCCTCCTGAAAATGTTTGAAAAATGAAGACAGGTGACTGTTACCACTTTAGTTTTACAAAATAGCGAAATGTCTGTTTTTCAGATAGACTGTGAGATGCCATCTGTCTCATTAACAAAAAAGAACACTTAATGTGCCTTCTTAATGTATACTTCATTGGCAGTATGAAACATGCATATCTGTAAACTGATAACAGCAAGCTGCACGGTATATCTGTATACGTGATTCCAGCTTTTAAGTCATGTGCCTCACTAATGACATCTAATGTCTTGCTGAAGATGGCATCAGCTTGCTGCCCGCATGCTATCTGAATCTTTTATTATTGGCTTCATGCCCATCGATAGATCTTTAAACTCCAGGTGTTCTATGTCACCTATTCTGCAAGAGAAACAGAATGTTAGATTAGATTATACATTGCAGCCCAAGGACTTTAGAGTAATTTTTCTTGTCTAGTTCCTCTAAACATGAGGAGGATAAAATTGCTTGAAGTTCGTTATGTTTAGGTGACAAAATGTATATATTTAAAAAATAAGCATTTCATCCGACTGTAAGCTTAGATATATAAATAAATAATGTTTTTTGCTATTTGATAGCGAAGTATTAGATGTAGTGACCTTGCAGTCTTAATCTGTCTTCAATTAAGCCACTGTTTGAGAGACAAAATTGTGTTGTTTTTTTTTCTGTTGCCTTATCACTTTAAGTATTTATCTGAAAATCTGTTCCTTGCCATGTTTTTCTTCTGTAACATAAACTGTGCCCTGTGAATTTCTGGGGACTGAATTTGAAATTGCTCCTGCCAACTGTTCGTGGCCTGGTGCGTAACTGAATGCCTGAATATCTCCCCGCTGAATGAATTGCGTATTCTGCCCTGAATTCACTCTGATATATTGATTGGCTGGACGATCTTGGTGCCGATTCCAGAAGAGTCACCGAAGGAAAAGATCCAGGAGTGTAGAGGATGATGAGGAGGGTCACCTGATCTGTGAAAGTGGAGACGTTCTAAGAGCAAGATGTATAGAACATTTTTCAACACTTTTTAAAAACTTTCAGCAAAAAATCTGTTTAGAATAGTATGTCAGAGGAGGGGGGCTAAAGAAATCTTCATTGCTCTTTTTGTTTGTTTTTTTTTGTGCTTTCTTTTTTTTTTTTGCATATCTTCTTTTCTGTAGAATTTAAATACTGTGTTCAAAAAGTTCCAAGTAGTAAATGAACTTGAGTCTTGAGATTAGCACAAGAGATAGTTTTGTAGCTAACTGTTTTCATGACACCTGTCCAATAAAATAACACATTCAATTGGTGAGATTTTAAGTAAATATGTTTTTGTAATGACACATTTTTAAATTTACATTAATATTACTTATTCTTGTTTGAGTGGTTACATAATTCTGACTTGTGTTTGTTCTTTTTAGATGAAATTGTTGCAACTTTAGGAGAAGGAGCTTTTGGAAAAGTAGTGGAATGCATAGATCATGATATGTAAGTATCAATTACCATTTTAAGTGCACATCATGAAAAAATACACTTTACTTAGCTGAGAAATTAAAGTCCAAAGACTTTTTCTTTGGTGGTAAGTTGGGGTCAAGTGAAGTATTAAAGTGTATTTTAGACAGAAGATCTTTTCAAATATGAGCTACCTTGCAAGCCTATTTCCAGATGAGAATTTTTAAGGAGTTTAAGATATCTATTTGTATGATTTGCTGATCATTTTTAAGGTTCCTCGGTCATATAAATATCCTTTTATTGCTTCTATTGCTCTGTGAAAGGTCCTCACATAGTACTGACTTGAAGCAAGATGCCATCTAGAAAAATATTTTGACCTTTTTTTTTTTTTTTCTTGAGTTTTTAAGAGTCTGTCCTTAATACATCTGTGTATGCTAGGACACTTAAACAGTAAAGCTGCAGGTAAAAGTTTTTGTTTGTTCCTTTTATTAAAATCAGGATACTGTAATATTTGATATTGTTTATCAAATATTTGATAAGAAAATGATCTGCTCTGTGGTGTTTTATTTCCTCCTATTTTAAAGGAGAGGAATGCATGTAGCAGTTAAAATTGTGAAAAATGTTGGTAGATACCGGGAAGCAGCTCGTTCAGAAATACAGGTATTGGAACACTTGAACACCATGGATCCAAGCAGCGCTTTGTAAGTATAAAAGTAGAACAGTCAACATACTAAGGTTTTGGCAAAAGATAATTATTTACCAGGTTGCATTTTCAAGTATTGACATGCACTATTTTTATTTTTAAGCCGCTGTGTCCAGATGCTGGAATGGTTTGATCATCATGGCCATGTTTGCATTGTTTTTGAGCTGTTGGGACTTAGTACTTACGATTTCATTAAGGAAAACAGCTTTCTGCCATTTCATATTAATGACATAAGAAATATGGCTTACCAGATTTGCCAGTCTATAAATTGTAAGTAAATCTCAATGCTTTTATCAAATGTGTTTGTGTGTGTATATATATATTTAAGGGAAATGAATCAATTATTTATGTGGTGTGTTTTTTTTTTTTTTTCCCTGTAGTTCTACACCATAATAAACTAACTCATACAGATTTAAAACCTGAAAATATCTTGTTTGTGGAGTCTGATTACATAGTGAAGTACAATGCTAAGATGGTAAGTTCGCTCTTTTCTTTGCTACCCTCTTTGGAAATATTTTTGTCTTCATTTGAACATTAAAATCTTGCCGTGTGAAAGGTCAAATGATAAAAGGATTTATGGTTTTTTTAGATTCTTTGTGCTTTTTGAGATGCACTAGATTTCTGCTAAGCTAGTCATGTTGCTGATTCAAACTAAACTGTTTCATCTGATAACAGCAAGGGCCTTTGTTTAATGAAATTCAGCCTTGTTAGGGGACTTTGTGCCAATAGCTTTAAATTTAGCCAGCTTTCTCTTGGTTCGTGTTTCTGTGCTTAGAGAAGCTCTTTCAATCCCTTTCTTAAAAGCAGCTTTTTGTTTTGGGAAGGGTGTCAGATCTTGTTTCATATCCAATTGTCTTGTTTCTAAAGAAGCCTGAAGTACCTCTGTTTGCCACCAAGCAAGCCAAAAACTACCAACAAGAAGTGTCCCTGCTACATTTTCTGTTTATCACGGATGTGTGGTGTTGATAGCTGCACAGTGTTATAATTGGCACAGGCCCATGATAGGAACGTTCTCGAGCAGCATCTTCCTTTTAAATCTAAGAAAAACCTAGAACACAAGGGTCTTAGCATGACTGTGTCAGCTGGTATCTTGAGTATATTTTAAATTGCCAGTGTGATGAATAGCATTTACCTGAGCATGTGTTTAACAAGAGTAACCAAAAACATTTGTGTTCTCTTACAGAAGCGGGATGAACGCACATTAAAAAACACAGATATTAAAGTTGTAGATTTTGGAAGTGCAACTTTTGATGATGAACATCACAGCACGTTAGTGTCTACAAGACACTACAGAGCTCCTGAAGTAATTTTAGGTGAGTAAAGACTTTGAAGCCTTCTGACAGTTAATTAGAAATCATTCAAACGTTCTCCTATTTCATAAACCGATGTAGTTGCACATGATTTTAAAATTTCAGTTACTGTCTTTGACAGATGATGTTAAACTTCTTGAGTGTAAACAAACTTCCTTGTTTTTAAAAACAGTAGTTCAAATGCATTCCATTATATTTTTCAAGTTTTGAGGAGGAGAGGCATGCAGCGAAAAAGCACATATCAGTAAATGGATGAACATATAGTGTTTCCTTTGTGGATTACTTGTGTTTGTAATGTATTAAAATTAAAACATGCACTTTGCATGTTTTGCAGCACTGGGATGGTCGCAACCTTGTGATGTTTGGAGTATTGGTTGTATTCTAATCGAGTATTACTTGGGATTTACCGTATTTCAGGTATGTGCATAAATTGAACCTTTTTGTTCAAGACCTGCTTTTTCTTTTTAATGATGTCTACTTAACTATTAGTGCAAAAGGTTTAACTTTAGAGGGATTTATTATATAGAATAGGCTGTAAACAGCATCAATATATAAGAATGTGATTATGTTACAACTGCTGAAGTTCATCCATTTTAGCGTTTTATTCAGTGCAGTCTGTCCAGAGGTTGAAGATGCTCCTCAGATTAGAGTAAAATATACATGTGTAAAGCTTGGTTCACAAACTCTGTTTTGCAGGGCCATATTAACCATGGAAATTACAGTGTAACAAGCTGCATTGTACTGTCTATTTTTAGTCATTTAATGTGGTAACATATAGTGGCACTGATGCTCGGGAGAACATCTTACTTGTAGATTAGCTTGCTACCAAGTGGCTGAGACGAGAAGAGTGTGAAAGGTGTATTGTTTTTTTCACCCCACAGACTCATGATAGTAAAGAACACCTGGCAATGATGGAAAGGATACTAGGGCCTCTGCCATCTCACATGATCAAGAAATCCAGGTAAGCCCAATAGAGGAAGAGTAGGTTGCCTAGTATTTTCTATTTTAAAAGAATGATTTGAGGAACTTTAAAGTTTCTTTTGCTCCACGTGAGCTGCCAGAAGTCAGCAAACGGACTTCTGGGTTTTGCAGTTACCTGTTAGTCTGTTGCAAGAAATTATGTTCAGATTTAGCTGAACGTAACTATTTTTACTAGTGCAGCTCCCAAGCTCTTCCATCATTCCTTTGTATCCCCCACGCGTGGGCTGCAGTGATGTCTTTCTTTTATTCAAAGATAATACATGCAGCAAAAGTTTCCCATTTCCAGTGTAAGGAGAAGCGATCGGAAAAGGATGCTTCCCTAACTCCCAAATGCTCCAAATCTAGAGAATGCCACACTTTAATGGTCTTTTTTTTTTTTTTTTTTTTTTTCCTGAAGTAAGTTGAATTGTTGCCAGCTAATCCAGGTAATCTTGTAACTCAAGATATAGTAAAGCATAAATTCCACTAATTGTGGATGGGGTAATGCATTTCGAGTTGGCCACAGTTAATCAAAACAAGTTTTTAATGCTTTTAGATAGCTACACTGGAAGTAAGATGAGCTGGTATTGAAAAACACCACTTACATAGCAGAGTTAATGTGCTATCAATTAATGTGGGTTTGTTAGAACTTTAACTGCACTGGTATTTTCATATATTTGCCACAGTCTCCTAATTTTGGGAACATCTGTTTTTTATTCATTTTACCCAGATGCAAACCATTTTTTAAAAAACTCTGCAGATTTTACAAATATTTTAAATACCAGTAGTCTGACATTGTCTTTTGTTATTAGTAGATGAGACCAAGTTGTTCCCTTCTTGGAACACCTTGTAAAGAACCCGTTTTTTAAATGCCAGTAATGGAAAATATATTTTAAATGGCTAATTTGTTGGAGTACAGAAGGACCTGTTCTGTAAGCGCAGTGAGAATGGTAATATAAAAGCAGTAGGTAACTCTGAGAGTTACCAGTAGAAAAGTTAATCTCCCATGCAGAGAGCCTACTCATGTACCTGCAATTACTGAAACTATTTTTTGTTTTTCTTGTCATGCAGAAAGCATTATTTTCATCATGACCAGTTGGACTGGGATGAGCACAGTTCTGCAGGTCGATATGTTAGGAGGCGCTGTAAGCCCTTAAAGGTAGGGGAGAACATTTTCATTATTATTATCAGTTATATTTGCAGTTTTGAAAGGTCCCTGTAAATTACTACTGTTTTTTTTCCTGCCTCCCCAGGAATTCATGCATTGCCAAGACACAGATCATCAAAGTCTCTTTGACCTTGTTCGCAGAATGTTGGAGTATGATCCGTCCAAAAGAATTACTCTTGATGAAGCCTTGCAGCATCCTTTTTTTGAACCATTAAAGAAGTAAATTTGAGAGATCTCTTATCCTTCTCCAAGGAGATTACCTAGACTGCGTCAGTCAACAGAGATTGCATGAGACTTTTGTAAACTTTAAATTATTTTGTACAGTTAAGTCTGTAAATATTTACATATGTTTTGTATAACTGTCATGTTTATCTTGTTGAACAGTTGTAGTCTTAATCATGGACATCAAGGTGAAAAATAAAAGTAATTTTCATTTTTGATGTTTGTTTTCTTTTTTCTTTAAGCTGCACCTTGTATTTTTGTAGAGGGGGGTAGTGAGGCATCAGACTTTAGATGAGAGATCTTGCCTGTGACAGAAAATGTAACAATTGCCGCCTTTCCATTCAGCAGTGACCAGGGTTGAGGTGAGGATAGGAGGGAAGTCCTTCCCTTGTTTCTTGTCTCAGTGCTTTTCACGCCACATCTTCAGAGGTGAAGCATGGACTTGGTGTGAGCAGTGCAAACCAAAGGGAAACAGAAAAGTTACATATTGCTATCACCATAAAACTGTAACTACAGAACAGTTTTATCAAAATCAGAAAGTGAAAATGGTGCACTCCTGCTTAAGTCATTTTAGCCTTTGTTAATGCAGTTACCAGAATATTTTGCGCCTGCTGAAAAATGGTGTATGCTGAAAATACGTCCTTAGCCTGTTGAATTTTTTTTCACTTTTTGGCCCAGTAATTTTTTTAAAAAATACACTCAAGATTAATAGAGCAACTGCAGCAGGATCCACAGAGGTTTTTGAGGCCCAGCACCCTGTACAAATGGAAGTCTAGACTGGAGGAGGAAAGGGGCTGGAGTCCAGCATCCTCGGGCTTGTGAGTGAAGGGGCCTGGAGCTGTTAGCAGCTGAGGGACAGCCAGGTGCCAGCGGGTCCGTCTGTAATCGCTCTGGTTTCTCAGGTTCCCTAGGCTGCCCTCTGTGTCTTTAGCCTTACTAGGATACAGATTTTTACATGCAAACACTTCCATTACCTTGATAATAGATGAGCTGAGCTGGGGTAGTTTGTAATAGTGGCGTGTCTGGATCAAGCTCTCTACTAAGTGCACCTATAGCTGTTGGTAAAGGGACCTATTTGCATGTTTTTTGGCACTTTTGAATTTTAGCTCTTGTACCGTAAACTATAGTCTGGAAATCTGAATTGTTTTACCGGGCAGCCCAACACTTTGCACAACAGGTGAGTTGCACATTTTAGTAAGCATATATGATAGGAGAAAATAAAGTGGCCTTCAAAGTGAACAAAACAGCTTTTGCCTTTAAAAGGGCAAACAGTGTTTGAGATACAGAGCTTCAGCTGGGAAGCTGAGGAGTCAAGCTCAGAGTTCAACTAAACAGAAAGGGGGTTGGGGGTCTGTGCCGGAGGGCTTGGGAACAACAGCAGTAAGGAGCCCTTTCTCCTTGTCCCCTTTCCAGCTGTCTCCATTACGAGGACGGCTCAGCTCACCGAGATGCAGCTTGGTCGAGACGCTCTGTACCCTGGAAGTTCCCCAAGATTGATTGCGCTGTGTAAAGGCAACGGAGCTCAGAAGATAAGTCTCCCAGGCCGAAGGAAGGAGGAGGGAAGGAAGGTCTTGCTTGCAGTAATCTCCCCTTCTCCTTGCTTGTATCTTCAGGGAGAGGAGGAGTTAAATGCTGCCTTAGCAGTGTGACCAGGGCCATGAAGCACCTCTGGAAAGCAGTATACGCGGCTAGCTCAGGTACGCACCCCTTATCAGCTCAGCTTTGAGGAACCCCCACCCTCGTAGCAGTTTTCTCCAAGCCCTGTGAGTGTTTCTGCAATCCCGTCCTTGCGTTCCCCTAGAAGCAGCACTTGGGATGGCATAGATGGTTGCCAAGAGGCAAAGACCAGCGTTAGATGTATATGTGCCACGTGCTTTATGTGACCCTGCGTATGCAGGGGGGTTGGACTAGATCTCTAGAGGTCCCTTCCAGCCCTAAGCATTCTATGATTCTATGTGTGTGCCCAGAGTTTGGACGAGCATTAAACTACCCAAGGATGCTAATGAGTGAGTTAAGAGTTGATGTGCAACGAGCTGTAGCAGAAAGAGGAAGGAAAAAAAAAAAAAAAAAAAAAAGGGGGGGTGTTAATGGTGGAGCCGGGGGCAGCCGCGGGGTAGGTGCAGGCGGCGAGCGCGGCTTTGGGAGGCCCCCCCGTCCCCGGGACGCTGCCCGCAGCCCGGGGGCGCCGCCGGCGGAGCCGCCGCTCCGGGCTCGCTGGGGGGCGCCCGCCCCGCGCCCGCCCCGCGCCGGGGGCCGCGGGCGCCGCGTTCCGCGCGCTCCCCGCGGGGTGGGGTCAGCGGCGCGCGCTCCCCGCGGAGCGCCCGAACCCCCCTCCTCGCCCGCGACGTGGGGTGAGAAGGGGGGGGCAAAGCCGCCACCCCCGCCGCTTCCTCCGCTTAAGACGCGCGGGCGCGGGGCGGGCGCTGCACGAGGCGGGCGGCAGCCGAGCGCTCCCCGCGCAGCGATGAGCGCGGGCGGCGGCAGCGGCGGCGCGGGCCCCGCCACCTCGGCGCTCTGCGCGCTGCTCTCGCTCAGCGCCCTGGCCCTCTGCCTGCTGCTGGGCGCCAAGACGGCCGAGCTGCAGGGCCGCCTGGCCGCGCTCGAGGCCGCCGGCCCCGCCGCGCTGCTGGCCGCGCTGCAGCCGCGCGTGGAGCAGCTCTGCCGCGAGGTGAGTGGCGGCGCGGGAGGCGAAACGCGCCTCCTCTTTGCGCTTATCTGTGTCTTCTTTATACTGTATCTATTTATTTCTTTCCCTGCTTCCATCAGATGAACTGCGGGCCCTTCCATAACCGTTAAATACCATCCCAGAAGCAACTAATGCGAGCTGAGGAACCCGCAGCACCTCCCGCGCCGGGAAAGTGCTTAAAAGTTCCTTATCTCTGGCTGTCCCGGCGTGTAGGGCTTCCCTGGAGGGAGTCCGGAGCGTGATCCCGGTGCGTGTGGATGCCCGTCGGGAGGCATCGCGCAGCCCGCGGGGCTGGAGCGCTGTGCGGCAGGTAGAGACGAGGCACGAAGAGCCCCCGCGCCGGAGCTTCCCGGGGTTATTTGCTAAGGGCTCCGGCACTGAGGGTCCCTGCTGCTGCGTAAGGAGCAGTTATCCGCACTTAGCCCTTAACTAAACCGAGTCTTTGCAAAAAGATGCACTCGGTCCTGAAGTTGCGTTGTTTCCCCAGGCTCTGGTGGCTCGGGTTTTTTTTCGGCGTGTTTGCAGGAGGAGCTCGCGCCGCGCAAAGCGAGGGCAGCCCGGCGAGCCCGGCCGTCCGGGCACGGCTGCAGCAACGGGGCAGCCCTGCAGCCCCGGGCGTGCAAAAAAATGCGTTTCTGCGCAGTGCCCTGGGAGCACCTCTGCGGAGCGGGGTTGCTTAAACCACGGGAAGGGCCGGGAATGCAACACGGGAAGGGTCGGGAATGCGAGAGGGGGCGAGAAATGTCGGGAAGAGCGTCTGTCTGCCCGTTTGCTACCGGAGGCCGCTGGCTTGCTGCACCGCGCGGCGTGTCCTGAAACACGGCCGTGCTGCTGTGCCTTGGTAAAGAGTGATGATAAAATATGATTCTTATGCAAAAGCTCAATACCAGAACAGAGGGGCGCTTGCAAGCCATAATCACACAGTCTAGTTAACGTCGCTGCTCCGGTCAGGAATTAGCCTGCCAGTCATGGCAGCAGCTCTGTTCCAATTACTGCAATAAATGTGCTTGGAAACGGGGATGGTTTCTGTGGCACTGCCTAAGATCATGTGCAGCCTCTTGCTGAGATTTAGTTAAGTGCGGAAAGCTTGTTTTGCACTGTGGACGCTCAGATGGAGATTGTGCAGGGGGAAAATGAAGCAAAACCACATAATTTGGTTTCTAATGCAAGAGTGAGCTTGTTGAAATGCTCAGAACGACCAAACTCTTGTCAATACTGAAAGCAAATCTTGAAATGAGTGATGGATTCCAGGAATGCAGGTTAGTCATTGTGCTATCTATTAGTAGTCATTTTATATGCACTTATATATATTAAAGTTTTAAAAAATGTGTGTTTCTGAACCAAATTCCTTTCTGTTGCAAAGACCTCTCACAAGTCAAGCAACTTCTTTCCTTTCTGTGCTTCAATTTCTGTGGAGCAAGAGAATATTTCCATCAACATGAACATCAACTGGTGCCTGGGGTCAGTTTTTTGTTAATTTCTGTTTTTTGTCTGTCTTTGAAGTTCACCACAGTAATTCAGAAGTGAAACCAAAGCCCCATGTGCTCTCTGGACACGACCCCGTGATACTTTGTTCTTTGTCACTGCACCAAGAGCATCCATACGTACCCCAACCTCGAGGTTTGCTGGCGTAATTTCTCAGAGATGCATGGAAAAAGCAGCAAGCGCAATCCCCAAATGCTGCTTGCTGTTCCTTTTAATCTTGCTTAAATGCCTGGCAAGTAAAAAAGGATAGGAAATAATAAAGGAAGGATAAATGTGCAGTTTAGGCAATAAAAGCCAGTTTGGACAACTAGGGCTTAGTTTCTGGCCCTGTGACAGGCACCCGTCTAACTCTGGAGAAATTGCTTAGTTTCTTGTTGCAGGAGCTCATTTTTGCCGTGGGTTTTCCTTGAGCAGAACATGCTGCAGATCCCCGCTCCGATTCGCTCCCCAACATATTTTAGCGATGGGGTGGAAACGTGGAAGTGTCTCCACTTGTTCCGCAGCGCGAGCTCGAATCTGGCGTGCAGTTTTCACGCCGTAGTGAAAAACGTTAATGGGAGGACTATAGAAATATCCAGTTGTTGTAAACAAAGCCGGGAGGTTTTGTGCACAATGGATTTATTGTCTGTATTGGCTGCCGAGTGTCCAGATTAATCAGCTTCATGACAAGAAAAATTCAATGCGAGTGAGTACACAAGACTCGGTGAAGAGCCCGAGAGAGGAAAATGTCTTTGCTGCTGCCTGGGAAGGACGGACTCACTCTCTGTGTTTGCCCCGATACCTTCAGCAGTGCTTCAAAAACAGGCAGGAGAAAAAAAATGAGTCACTCTGTGGTATTCAGGCAGCAAAAGGCTGTCAGAAAAAGTGCATTTGCAGTGTAGATAACTCTTGTTTCCCCAGTCAAAAGTATTTTTAGATGCTTTTAGCCTTGCCCCCGTTTTTCAAAGGAAGTTGTGTGTTCTGTAGTAGCCAGCTGGATGAATCTGCTGTTTATCCAACCCCCTGGGACACCTTCTCGGCCAGGTGCCGCGAGCCCACGCTGATGCGTTAAGTGCTGCTCAGTAGCACATCCCAGCAGTGGGAATAAATGCATAGAACTCCAACAGCTGATAAAACTAATTAATCCCCAGCAAAAAGGGCCAGACCCTAATTCACAGGTAGCCTAATTCCTCAGTAGCCCACAGTGCTCAAATGTTTGACCACAAGCCGGGTCCTCAGGTCCGTAGCATTCGAGGCTGAATTCGATAAGGACTGACTTTGCTCTCCTTGAAGTGGAGGATGTGGATTGGAGTTATCAGGCCGCGGTTTCTCTCTGGGTCGATCCTCCAGGCAAGAGGGAGCTTCCTGAGGGCTGGAATCGCTCCCGAGCCCTGGCGGCTCCGTGGGGCCCCGCGCCTGGGCTGGCAGAGCCCGCCCGTCCTCGGCGCTGGTTAGCGGGGCCCTGGCGCCCTCCTGAACACGGGCACCGGCACCGGGGTGGCTCCGCGAGCAGGCGGCTGTGGCTCGTGCCCCTCAGCGGTGCCGAGCGCCCCGTTCCCGCTGAGAGCCGCAGCCGGGTGCCCCCCGGGGAGCCTCGTCCCCTCGGCCCGTGCTCCACATAACGTGGATTTGAAGCACAAATTGCCCAGGTCCCGGCTGTTCTGCGGGCGCAGCCCCGCGGTACAGCAGGCCGAAGCGGCTCCGTGCCTGCTGTGCAGGGGCTGTCTGTGCTGCTCGACTCACTCTCATGGTGCCTCTGCAGTGCCAATTTGGTACCTGGGGATAGGCCAAGTGCTGAAATCTCAGCCGAGATCTGCACCGTGCAGCAGGTGCAGCCTGTGGTGCCTTTTGTGGGTGACTTCCCAGGTCCTCCGTGTGCATGAGGAGTCCTCACCTGCCCGGCGTGAGGGGCTTGGACTCCAGCCACTCGCCAAGAAACTTCAGATATCTGCTGTGGCATTTCGGCATGGGGAATTCCAAAACAAGGCAGGGGGGGACAGGGTGCGAGTGCCCTGCCGGCCTCGGAGGCCGTGCTGGCTGCCGCGGCAGGGCCGTGCGCGGAGGGGCAGTGCGGGCTCTAAGCGGCTGTTTTTGTTCCTCCTCTGAACAGAAACTGGGTGAAGGATTAGCCAAGCTGCGCACGGCGAGAGAGGCTCCGTCGGACTGCATGTGCCCCCCAGGTAAGCGGAGGCGGCCGGGCCGCCCTGGGCCAGCGCCGCCGGATTCCTCTCCTATTTTATATATTCCTCTGTTTAAAGTAAAATACGCCAGGAAACTTTTTTTCCAAGCCGAAGCACTGCCTCGCGATTGAGATCATTGACTTGTGGCGTTGCTTTGCTTTGGCCTGTGTACGGATAAAGGAGCTTGAGGTTTGGATGAAGGAGGCGTTTGGCTGTAAGAATAGAAGAGCAAATAGCTGTACCCAGTTGTGAGCCCTGGGTGTTGGGCCAAGGCAATTTAGAAGTAGTAACAAAATCTCTGTGGCTCAGTGTAAGTGTGATAATTAAAAGCTGCAGCCTACAGCTACAGCCCTGCCTGCTAGGAGGGTAGCTGGGAGAAAGCTGCCACTGATTGTTTAAATTTCCTCTTGGAGTTTAATGAACTTCTTAAACTGTCAAAACTTCCTGTTCTGCTTTGGAAGTGCATGCTCCTTGGAAACAGTAAACAGCTCAGATTAGTTTGTAAAGGAATCTCATTTATAGAAATACTTGGGAAGTGCTCTGCTGTCATGCTGCATGGCACGAATGACTCTGCTCTGGTGTCCTCCAAAACTCTCCTCCCTTCTTTCCTGCAGAAGCAGCGGAAGATGGAGGAAAGGTGTGCGGGTGCACGGGAGGGTTGCAGAGCCCTCCAAAGGAGCAGTTAGTTCAGTTTGGGTTTGAAGACAGAAAGCAAAAAATAGGCTTTTCAATGTTACATATGGAAGCATAATAGACAAGTGTGCAGGCTCAAATTTTCCTGATTTACTGGATGCAGATCATACCAGAATACAGCTTGCGGTGTTAGTCCGAATTTATGAGACAGAAAGGATGTGTTTTTTTTTTCCTTTAAGCTTATGTGCAATAGTCTCTTAAGTAACTCAGTGATGACTCTCTTAAATGAACTACCACAATTGTTATAGTGCTTCCTAATGCCAATGCGCTGTGTGCTGAATTGCCCGGTAAGCAGATGAGATCAGCTGAGATCAGCTGAGACACAAATCAAGCTCACTTCTGAGAATGCTGGTCCAAGTGAGTTTTCTTCCTTCTGAGAGAAAGCATATACAGAGGAGGACTTATTTCCCTGACTCTGCCCTCAATTTCCTGGCGATTAGTGACACTGTATTTTACTTTCCTCCCTGCCTCTCTGCCCTTCCGCAGACCCTGGGGCTCTCGGGGTTGTAGCCCCTGCAGCCCGGGCACTGCTGGTGGGCCCCGGTGGTCAAGAGGCTTTTCCTTTTCTCTGCAGAAAGTAATTGAGATTTAAGAGGCTGCTTTGTGGCGCACGAAAGTCCCGATTCAGTTCTGGGTCAGTGCGTTTGCTGCCTTTGAAAGGAGGGGGAAAGAGAGGAGGGACAGCGGTCTCCACACGCTGCTGAAATGCTCGTTACAGTCATTAGTAATGAATGTCGGAGTAATTGGTGAGCCAAAAGCAGGCGAAGTGCTGCTCTTGCGGATAGAGTAACGTGGCATCTGCGGCTGCTGGCCCATGATAGCAGTTACACTTGCACGTGCTGCTAGGCCCTGGCCGTAACCCTGTCGGGAAGCCTTTCAGCTCTTTCGGTGGGTAAACTGAAGGAAATTTTCTCATTTTTCTGTCTTTTTTTCCTGAAAAAGACGGAATAGTCTCCCAAACTGTAGTTAAAAAGCCCGATCCAGGAACACGCCAAGACTTCACCACCCTCGTGGCCGCGTTCCTGCCACACGGTGCCAAGTTGCAACCTCTCTTTGCCTCCACGGCCTGAAAAGCAGCCGTAGGAGAAGCCAATGTGCCACGTTCGGATGGGACATGGAGATCTATGAGTCCTACCAGTTCTTGTGACCGTGGCCTTGGTGGCAGACGGGATCGTGGCCAACCTGGGCCACCCGGGTCACTGCCGGGCTCCGGCTTGCGCACGTGGGAGCGGGAGGCACCCGAAACTCCTGCGCTTGTGTTTTCTTCTCTCTCTCTCCAGAAACTCGGCCAGGCTTAAGACAGCTTCCGTCCTGCAGCTAGATTTGGTTTCAAAGCAAGTCCCCTGAAGCGCTGTCAGCGGCAGCGTTACCTGCTTCATTACCCCGGGGTAATCCCTGTCTTGGTGTCCCAGAGAAAAGGGGAGAGACTTTCCTGCCGTCCCCTCGACTTGCCTTGCCAGCACGCTTGGGGCTTGGGTTTTGTTTGGTTATAAGCAAGACCTTTTTTTCCCATGCACTCAGCTTGGGAGTTCTCTGCTGCTTTTACTTGAGGCTTGTTTGGGGTTATTTTATTTATTCGTTTATTCTTAAATGTGCTTTGTACAGTGTATCTGGGCACGGCAGGGCCGCGCGACGAGGCCGCCGGCCGTGGTGGGGAAGCTCGCGAGCCACAGGGCTCGTCGGCCAGCAGAGGGGGCCCGGCTAGCTCGCCGTGCTGCCAAGACGTCCGAATCCATGGAAAATTAAATAAAAAAAGAGCTGGAGGAGCTCCCCCCCTGGAGCTGTGAGGATGTGGCAGTGGCGGAGGCTTCCGGGCCTGCCCTCGCCAGCTCCAGGCTTGGGGGAATCTCTGGGAATTCAAAGTGATTCCCTTTGGTTTTAGTTATTGTGTAGAATCATGTGGGGATGGGGGGCAGTTTTTGTAACTGGATGTTCACGTCTTCCTGGGACGCTTGGGGCTCCTGGGCCGCAGCTGGGCCCCTGAGTGCTGCGGGGAGCCCCTTTCCCAACCTCCTGCCGTCGGGAGCGCGCATCGCACCTTTTTCCCCCCCCCCTTTTTCTTCATTTCCCTGATTTCCCACATTTTTTCAGTCGTGTGGTCTGCCATTGGTTGGGGCCTCTTGTTCTCACATCATTCATGGTGATCCTGGGCCCATGGGTGCCAGGAGGTGGGTGGGAAGCAAGGCTGGAGTCCTGTGCTCGCAGTTGTGCGGCCTCTGACTGTTTTGCCTTGGTGTCTTTCCTCTTTTAATAGGATTTATCCCCCTCCTTATATATTTAAGCGGAGCCTTTTGAAAACTGAGGTGTGAAGGACCTGTTAAATGGAGCATTTGCCTTCTGGGAAGACTTCAGGTCTCTGAAAAGGTCCCTCAGGACCTCGTGGTGCTGGTTTATGACATTATTAGAAGCAGGAGAGCAAAATGCTCTCTCTTAAACCCAACGAAATGGGGGAAGGAGGAGGAAATAAAGTCCGAAGTCCCACGGAGGACATGAGGAATGGAGATCTGCAGGCCCTGGCTTTGATACATGTATATATCATGTATATGATATATGTATGTATCACAAAACAGCACTGAATGTTGAGTATAGTAATCTGATGTTCCAGTTATTATGTGACAAATATTTCCCAATAATGACTTGGCAAGGCCAGTAGTGAAGTGGTGCTTCGTACCACAGCCCTGCAGATTGCTCCATTCTGGTCAATCCAAACCATGTGGAGTGCTGTGGAAGTGGGGCATTTAAAATCTTTTATACCTCTGCAGTCTGATGTTATTATTTTATTTTTAAATTTGTGCCCTTAACTTTAAACACGGATTTTTTTTCCAACTTTTTTCCACTTCACTTGAAGTTTGGCGCCGTTCTGCGGTTCTTGGCTACTTGAAACATCTGACTCTTTTCACTGCTGTGAGTGTTGCCTTCAGATGTGCCTTGCTATCTGCCTTGCTCCCCGCGCTGTCTCCCCAGGTAATTAGCACAACAGAATTTCCCTAATTGCTGCAGATCAAGGAGCAGAGACCTCTGTTTGCTTTGTAGTACTGACAAATGGCAGCTGCTCTCCAGCAGCCAAATGCGATGCTCGAAATTCTCCTCCATGAGCTCTTTGTTTCACACCCTTGCGCGACAGGAGCCCTTTATCACTCCCCTGTTCTCACATCCCTGGTATCTGGAGCTGTAGTTCTGCCTTTCCCAATCATCGTGAATTCCTCAGGATAATTAAATAGATAGGGAAGAATATCAAATGAAAGCAAATATTTCTTCTTTGAATTAGCTGTAATCTCTGCTTGGGAGTTGCTTTGCATGGCAGTGAACAGAAGTGCCTCAAGTGCTCCTTACTGTCACCTCAAGTGGTGTTTTTCTACTAATGAAAGCATTAAAACACAGCATTTTCATATAATTTCCATGATTTAGAACAAGTTGAAGAGCTTAACGTTACCAATTTTTGTTTTTTTTTCATAGAATCATAGAATGCTGAAGGTTGGAAGGGACCTCTAGAGGTCATCTAGTCCAACCCCCCTGCACACGCAGGGTCACCTAGAGCACGTGGCACAGGACTGCGTCCAAGCGGGTTTGAAGATCTCCAGAGAAGGAGACTCCACAGCCTCTCTGGGCAGCCTGTTCCTCTGCTCTGTCACCCTCACTGTTAAAATTTTTTTCCTTAAGTTCCTGTGGAACTTTCGGTGTTTCAGTTTGTGGCCGTTTCCTCTAGTTCTGTTGGTGGCCACCAGTGAAAAGAGGCCAGCACCATCCTCCTCACTGCCTCCCTTGAGGCACTTCTAGACACTGCTCAGGTCCCCTCTCAGCCTTCTCTTCTCCAGGCTGAACAGGCCCAGCTCCCTCAGCCTCTCCTCACAGGGCAGATGTTCCAGGCCCCTGGTCATCCTTGTGGCCCTGCACTGAACTCTCTCCAGCAGCTCCACATCCCTCTTGTACTGTGGAGCCCAGAACTGGACACAGTACTCCAGATGCGGCCTCACCAGGGCTGAGTAGAGGGGCAGGATCACCTCCCTCGACCTGCTGGAGACGCTCTTCTTAATGCAGCCCAGGATCCCATTGGCCTTCTTGGCCATGGGAACGCCCTGCTGCCTCACGGTCAACTTGTCGTCCACCACGACGCCCAGGTCCTTCTCTGCAGAGCTGCTCTCCAGAGGGTCAGTCCCCAGCCTGTAGTGGTGCCTGCGGTTAAATGTTCCATGTGGCAGGTATTTTCCCATGTGGGAACTAGCACGGTACTGGTGCTGTTGCCAGAGCCACCAGCAACGCTGGCGTGGAGTCAAAGCAGTCGATATAAGGGCAGCCTGGCTCAGTTTTTGGCCTTCATAAAATCACTGGCATTAGATACTGGCCACAGCCATCTCCCGTTGAGACTGCGGCCAGAGTTATTCATCCTGGTGCTATTTGGGGACACGAATCCTCCAGCACCGAGCACCGCGCTCGGAGCTGGCCCTTTCGCAGCTGCATTTTTCCCCAGACCGCTTCAGCACAAACTAATTAAAAATGGTGACATCAATGGGAGGCGGTTTTGAAAATTTATTTTTTCAGAGTCTGCCCAAGTTATTTTGAGTGTAATGAAAACTACACAAATAAACCCGATGACCGTCTCCTCTGTGAGTGGCTCTGGGTAACTTTATTGCTGCCTTGACGTGCGAAGGCGTTTGTCAAGCGCGGGGTTATTTGCTGCCCAGCCCTTCGGCTCTGCTTTACAAGAGATGAGGGTTGGAAGCAGTTTTGTGTAGTGGTCACAAACTGACCCATCCTGGGGTTGTCCCCGCGCGTCCCGGTTGGTTTCCTCCTCTTTCTTACTCCAGTTCAGGCTGTTTCACCCGTGTGCGCAGTGGCTCTGAAGAACTGGACATTGAAACCAGGCTGCGTTTGGCTTGGATCTGCTGCATCTTCCTGCCATCCCAGCGTCCTGGTGGGGCTGTCCTTTCCGATCAGGCTGTAATGGGGTTAGAGTGCGTTTCGTCCCGCCGTGCTTTAGGCCGATCTTACTGCTCGTGCTGTCTAGATAGAAGCAGGTTTCAGCACAAAGCTCCAGGCAAAAGTGATTTTGGGCAGTCGGCTGTCATTGACGTTTCCCTGCAGAGAGAGCTGCCCCGTTTTCCTGCCGCCAGGACATTGCAGGTGTTTCACGACCTGCTGTGCATAAAGGCAGGCCGTGTAGCAGCTGTGATCACCCGAGCTTTGGGCAGAACGGCAGCCAAACCAGACATGAGGAGCTGGCAACCTGGTGTAAGTCACACCTCTGCCTGCTCCGGTTGTGGATTCTGCTTCATTACTCAATGGACGATGTCTGAAATACCATTAACCTCTTTCAGGAGGTACCAGCTTAAATGAAGACCAGACCTGCAGCCCAGTCCGACCTCTGCCATTGTCTCCCCTGAAGAAATTTTAGAGCACCATAAACCTGGTGTGGACAGAGGCTGGGGCTCCCTGTGGTTCTGTCTGCTCCCTGCTCTACCATCCCCAAATGCCAGCCAGGCTGGGACGGTGCCAGCCGGAACCACGCCGAAGGCTTTAGGCCTTGTTCCAGGTCTAGAAGCATAAAGAGGTTGCAGAACTTTTTTTTTTTTTTTTTTTTTTTTTTTTTTTTTTTTTAAGTGTGTCTCACAGCTCACTTGGAAGAGGCAAAGAGTTTAAAGGAGGAAAGAATAAAAATATAATAATGTAAATATAATGAAGAAATTCTAGTTGTTGTGTACAGGCACTGAAAGGTCCCCAATGTTTGGGGAAAATCAGGTCTCGCTCATGAAACACTTGCATAGCAGAGATGCGAACAGAACTTGGTTGCTGCAGGGCCTCTCATCTGCAGGGCTTGGTTGCTTGGTTGTGCTGCCATCTAAATGTATTTTTTATTCTCTGAAGAAGTGCTCTTTCATCCCTTAATCTGTGGCGGCAGGCTTTCATCAAAATGTTCTCACACCAGCTCCTTTTGGTATGAGAAACAGACCCTGGAGAATTGGGGTTGCTCATCTGTGTTGTGTCAGTGGGGCTGAGGTGGGCTGGGTTTGATCAAACCCATCAGCGTTTCCTTGTTTTACAGCTGTCCCATTCCTCCTCCTCCATTGACGAGGCTCTTGGGGAGTCGACTGAAGTGAATTGTTTAGTGGAGCCCCAGTTGAAGAGCCATGAGGTTGGATTTGCTTTTGCTGAAGACTTTCATGGTCTTAGCTGAAGCTGCAATAACCCAAGTGAGTGAGAATTCTAGAGTGCTTGATAAATCCTAGTTTTCTCAGACATTTTAGCAGCTGATGAGTTCAGTGTATGGAAATGTTCATCCTCGGTGTTGGCAGGGGACAGGGCTTTCTAACAGTTTGGGCCCTTCAAGAGCCTATCACTGAGATGACCTTTCCATGCATATATGTAAGGTAGACTGTTTTTTGAGTGACAGGTCCTCATGGTGACACAGGGCATGGAAAAGCAGCACAAGGGAACAGATTCAGCTGCTGATCTTTTTTTAATCGCACCTGTCCTGCCATGATAATGTAGACAGTAGAAATACTGGATTTCTTTCTCTCTTTTCTCCATGGGGCTCAAGAGACAGTGACTCTCCTCATTTCCCAGGTGTGACCTGGTAACAGCCACAGCTTTGTGTCCACTTTATGCCCATTTTATTTCCAGGCCTGACATAAATCTGTTGTCTCTTCAGCCTTGCTCTGTGCTCCAGGAACGAGCGTGGTGGGCGCAGGAATTTGCATGGATACAGCCTTGCAGGTTACAATCACAGGGTTTAGTGACCTAATTAAACCTCCACCTGTTCTTATGTTTGTCACCATCCATCTTTGTTTTATCCTGTGACAGAACATGCGCCGCTGCCAAGATTCTCCTAACACTGTATTGACACAGGCTGCCAAATCTTCATGTGCCTCTTCAGCTTCATCCCCGCAACAGGGCTGCAGCCTCCTACCCTGCCTTTGCCTCCAGTAGCAGAACATCTCCGAAGTTACGTTGTCTTTCGCCACCAAACAATTCATCCCCAGCAGATGTTCTCCCCAGCCCAAGCCGTAACTCTGGAGCCTCCTTATGTCACGTCGGGGCTCGCAGGAGGTAGTGAGCTGTGCACTAGCCAGCCCTGTTCCTGATTTCTGTTTGTATCGCTGTGATTGATGCTTGCGGCGCAGCCGTGATGAAGCAGGACCCGAGCGAGGGCAGGGAACACGCGTGCTCAGCATAAAGCATTTCAGGACAGCTTGGCTGGGGATGCTGGCGGTGGAAGTATGATATATTAGATAATATATTAGAGCTACCCCATCAGCTGTAATTTATAGGAGTCTCTGCAGATGGGTGGACTTTCTGCTGCTCCCTCTTCCTGCATCACCTTTGCCTGGCCCTCATAAAATGTTTTGTTTAAATATAAAGCCAAGACTAACAGCACAATTTGGGAGTCTTGTTCTGATTTCTAATGGTGATTCCACAGGAAAAGAGGAGTGGAGGGGACTGGAGAGAGCAAGCTGCTATTTTAGATGATGATTTAACACCAGCAGTTCACCTCTTTCTACCAGCTGAAGTCATATCAGTGGAGGTATCAGTGGAAAAGACCTTGTGGACATCTTCTAGAACTAAGGCCATACTGAGTCTCGTTTGGGATCGAAATTTGGGGATGTGTTGGTTGCGTTTAATCCTTTTGTTGATGCTTCTGGCATAGATTTCACTATTAAACTTGGTGGTTTATTTTTTTTATTGAAGATCTTAAGAAAGCCTGGCTTCTACTGAAGTGCAGCTGGCTTTTATGATTTAGTTTCTAAGGATGTCTGCAATGATGACAAGACGTGGAGGCCAAGAAAAGTCCATCTTTGACTGAGGATGATTGTGTAATTGTATAATACAAATTACCTTTTCTCTTTTTCTCTCTGTAATTTATTTTTTTCCACTTCTTGGAGTAATTTTCACTTATGAGGGTAGCCCTACATCAGATCAAGCAGCATCCAGGAAGCGAAGCCCCGTCTGATCCGTCTGCACCTTGAGGAGAGCGGCTGCGTTTGGGTACAGCAGAGAGGCGCAAGGCAGCGCCGCGGGTCGGGCCGTTCAGACCAGGGGTCGACCAGGGGATCCCTCGGCCGCCCCGACGTGCGGCAGGAGGGTCTCTGTGTCCCCGGCTCCAGGCCGGTGCGGGAGCGGATCCAGCCCCGCGCTCGGGCCACCCAGGCCGCCCGGGTCAAAGGGGAGGCGTGAGACGAAAGCCAGGCTCAGGGAGGCTGCTGGGCCCGATGCTCTTGGGGTCGGGGCCAGGGGCTGGAGACCAACTCACCCTCCCAGGGAAAAGCCCGAGCTGTGAAACCAGCTGCGATAGAGGTGGCGCAGCGGGGTTGTGCCCTCGGGGACCTCCGGCAACGCACGAAGGGCCCGAAGCCCCATCCTTTAACTGCTGCTTCAGAGTTTCACATCCAAACCCGATAGCTAAGGTCAGAAGGGACTGGCTAGTCCAAGCTCCTCGCTGAATCCCGCGTGGTTCATTGGAAGTCTCCTTTTAGTTGTCTGGGACCATTTACATGGTGGTGGACTTGGCTGCAGACCCACGTGAACTGTCCCTTAGGTCCTTGCAAGAAGTCCCCTGCCTCTCACTCTGCTTCTTTGTGGGCAACTCGCAGCACGTGGAGCCTGGTGGCCTGGCATGGGCTGCTCTGCCCTGCTGCATGGACCTCCACAAAGCGTTTGGGTTGAGTTTCAGTTGCCTCTAACCAGAACCCGTGCAGTTTCTTAGCGCTCCACGGAGATGCTCTTTCACGCGTGGGACGGGATGGACCTCTCAAACCCTGGTTCTGAGTGCTACGTACATTTTTACCATTTGTTGCCCCAAGCTCTTGGATGAATTTCTGAAAAATATGACATAGAGAGGCAAGTATTTACACAGGAAAATTAAGTAGGTTTGATGGAGTTCCCAGCCATCTGTATGGCTGTGGTCAGACTTTAAAAACAACAACAACAACCACCACTTTGGGAAGATGAGTGCTTTGGGTACATCTGGAAACGCTTCTTTCTGGCTGAAGCCTGTCTGCGTTTTCTCGCTGTATCGTGCTGTCTCCAGGCAGTCGCTGTACGTGCCGCTCTATAGCGAGGTGATGTCAGGGTAATCAAGATGGATTGCCCACATGCCGAGCGGAGGAGCCGCGAGGAGGCTCGTGCTGCTTCGCTGCTAAGAGAGATTGAAGAGTTTGGGTGAGATGTTGACCAGATTTCTTTTTTTTCCCCCAGTAGATTTGTCTGGAAAATGAGAACAGTTGGTGCTGATATGATCTCTCTCATATTTTGGGGAGCTCTGGCAGTAGCCGCTAGCAAATAACGGCTCTGCAGGGTCCCTCTTGTGCAAACACTTGCATCGGCTTAACCATATTGCAGAGTCACCCGCTAGCAAATAAAGCAAATGCTTAGAGGGACCCGGGTGATTGCAATAGTGGATCCTGACAGGACATGGCAAGGAATGTACCTCCCATTTTTTTTAAAATCTGCTTTTTTGGCTACTGGCAGCTGATGTCAGCTTGCCTGTGAAGAGCGAGTTATTTCTTGGAGGAAAGGGGAGGGAGGGCAGCACTGCTCACCACCTGCAGCATCCTCGTCAGGGCAAAATAATTAAAACACAGAATCTTAAACTTATTTTAAACCTTTTAATGCAATAAAAAAGAAGAAAAAAGATATCGCAAGATATCTCTGGGTATCCTGGGAAGGGGAGGTGATAGAGGTGCTCTTGCTCTTCTTGCAGAGATGAGCGTTGCTCATTGCTTAGCCCCTTTCTCAGCAAGGAGAGCCAGGCCTTTCTGCAGCTGTTGCCAATAATTAGGCACAGCTGCTGCTGCTAATGAAGCACCTTCTTCACAGGTGAGTCCGAGTAGCTCTCCACTTCCTTCCAGCCTGTGTGGTTTGTGGTGGTGCTGCTCGGTGTCTCCAGACCCACGAGCTCCTGGTGCTTCTATGGGTGTCTCCACTAGGGCTAGAGCCTGGTGGCTTTGGCAAGGTCGGGGCTGTCCTCATGCTCTCCATGGCTGTGGTGAGTCCCTTGGTGTTTGTGGGGCTGCAGCTTGTGGGGTGGTGCAGGGAGGTTAAGGTTACCTTGTGCTGTGGGAGATCTGCTGTGAAAAAATGTCACTCTCCTCTGTGCTCTGCTCTAGAGCTGCCCCTTGTGGCTCTGGGGACGGTTCCTGGTCCCCCCTGCGCTCCTGTAGGATGCGGGAATGTGGGAAGGGGTCTCTGCAGGCAGAGCCATGTGGGGGCCTGCAGTGGCCCTTGACCTCCTGGCTTGGTTTTGGCTGCTGCTGGGCCCAGGGGCCAAAGTTGGTGCAGGCGGTGGGTGAAGCAGTTGAGCACCCTCTAGTTGCAGCTGAGCGCTGCTTTCCAGCCCTGTGTTAAACATGTTCTTAACTCCTCAGTGAGGATGGGGTGTAACGGGATGCTGCTGCTGAGGTACCCTTCACCTTCCCACCTGTTTGTTGGTAGGGAGTTTTGCTTTTACTGCTGTTACAATGTGTGTTCTCCCACCTTCCTGACCAAGCTCTTGTACCAGAGACCCTTGTAAAGTCTTGCTTGTAAGTGAGCTAGTTTTTCCTTTGAAACAAGCAGTTTGCGTGTTTGAGAAGCCTCGCTCAGACAGCTGCTCTCCATTAACGTGCAAGTGCGGAGGGGAGCCCTCAAACAGCTTCGTTGTCCTGAACATCCATGTTCTTGGGTGGAAGTCCAGACTTAGCGGGGAGCCTGGGGACAGACACTGATCCCTTTGCTCTGGGGAAATGCAGCAAAGTGGTGTGCGTGTTTTAGTGGAGGGTGAAGTAGCAGTAGTTGGTAGCTATTGGTAAAGCTGCCTCCTAGAGATGGGGAACCTCTCCTTGCAGGTGAGGACGGGTCAGCACTGAGAGCAGCTGGCTCCTCGTGTGGCAGCTCCTGCGCTGGGTCCCTGCACCAGGACCCGGCAATGGGGACATCTGGGTTGGAGCAGCAGAAGGTGGAAGGGGCCCTGGGTTTAATGCAGTCGTCCCTGCTGTTCGGGGCCCTGTCTTTGCCAGGGATCAACCATGAGGGGAGTGAGTGGGTCCGTCTGAAATGCAGCTTTCAGCTGTGGGGCTGGTGAGGAGCTCCTCTCATCAAGGACACTCATTAAAGCCGTTTTCACTCAAATTAAGGCATGCTGACAGGGCCTGGGGATGATCCAGCCATTAGCACCTGGGCCTTTGAATAATAACACCCATTAAAGTCAATCTGCACTTAGCTGTGCGGAGAGCTTCAAGTGCAATAACTAAACCAAGCAAGATTAAGGGACAGAAGAGCTCAAAGATCAGCCTGGGGAGGAAAGGTTTGCTTTTTATTATTATTATTTATTTTTCCTCCTTGCTTTCCCCTCTGCTCTTAGGGCTGCCAACATCTTGAAGGGGAGCCAGGAATGCTGTGGGCTGTGAAATGTTTTTGTTTCGCTTCATCAGCTCTGTGCAGCCAAGTCCTAATGGGGGGCGTCCCATCCAGGGAGGGAAAATGTATGGGCCATGTCTCAGAACACCTCTGCCCTGCGGGACTATTGCAGGGAAAGGGAAGAAAGGTCCCTGGGGTTGTGAAAGAACTAAACTTTGCTGGATCTCTCTTCTTCCCCCTCCTCCTCCTGCCCCAAAAAAAGAAAAAAACTCCAGGAAAATTTATTTTTTTGTGTGTGTCTCGCTGATTTGCTAGCTGGAGCTGTGAATGGTACAAAATAGGGCTGAGTTGAAGCTTCAGGTGCTGAGCATCATCCTCAGCTCTGCGCAGCTGGAGCTCCGTAACCAGATTTGCTTCTCCCAGCTGGTGTGTGCAGAAATGCTAGTGATGAGCAGGTCCCACAGCCTGGATCAGCCATAAACACCATCAACACGTAACCATTTGTGTCTGCCTTGAATTTCTGGTCACACGCTTCCCCTCTGCTGTCTGCTGTAATCATGTTTTAAATGATAAATAGTGAACAGAAGCTGTTTGCAGGTATTTTGGGCTGGAGGAGCTCTCTCTGGTTCTCTTGTCTTATCAGTTTGTATCTTTCCCTGTCCTTTCCTTTGTGGTCTTTCTACTTTCCCAGATGGATTTGCATATAAATAATTAAAAACAAAAGGAGGGGATGAGTCTGGGTTGTGAATGTTGAGGAAAAGCATCTTTTATATCAAGTAAGATGCAGTTTTGGGGTTTAGTGCACTTTAATTGAATTAATTCCAAATCTCTTTCTGTGCAGCAGATTGATCAGAACTTTAACTTGCTGCCTAATAGAAATGTAACTTAAGTTGTTAGGTGGTCAGTCCTGGTTCTCCCTTTTGTGTGTCTTTTTTCTTTATCAGTATTTGTTCTGGTTTTTGTTAACAGATTTATTTATACTTTTATTAGGATTGAAAGATTTTGCTTTTTATTAGGCTGCAGTGTTTTATTAGGATTCTATTTTCCTTGATTTGCCAAGTGCTCAGAGTCTGTGGTTGAGCAGGGGAGCTTTGTGCTTTCCTGGTATATTTATTTGGTGATGTTGTGGCACTGCTCCCTAAATAGATTGACCTTTTGCTTCTGGTTTCTCTCATTCCACCAAAATTTCCTCTGTATTCTGGTGCTGTTAACTCATGACTTTGCTGTTCATGCCTGTTCCTAGTAAGGGCACTGCTATCCAAATGGAGTCTTCACTTAGACCCAGCAAAACTTGTGACGCTGTAGGCAGAAACCCGGCTTGGCCCCATTTTGCACATCCCTTCTCTGCCCTGAACTTTTACATCTCTGAATGACATCAATAAAATGAGGAGTGGAGCCGGCAAGAGCTGTGAAACTGCAGGCAGTCTAAGGTGCCCCGTATTTAAAATATATGTATGTACATACGTACACACTTCTTGCATATCAATAGCTTAAATCCAAGACTGTTACTGAGAGTTTCAGAAAGCTCATCTGGTTGATTGAAGCATCCATCTGATCAAATAAGGTGCACTGTGTCCTGCTGTCTGACCCTCTTAAACGTGGGAAAGGGGGTAAAAAAACCTCTGTGAACTAAAGGGGCCAAAGCAGCTCCGAGAGCCGAAAAGCAGCGAGATCCTTGGGCGGTTGTAAGAGCCGCACTTGGAAACGCTGGCTCGTGCTGAATGAGGAGCAAGTCTTGGCATAATTCAGCGAGGAATATGACTCTTAAAAAATGTGTGGCTTTTCTTTAGATTTCCTCTTAATGCACTAAATAATCTCTGGCTTTGACGTTTTAATTGTACAGCCCAGATGCGAAAACTTTCCACCAGATCCTGGCTGCGATCCCAGCAAACTGTTTCAAATAGAAGTTGCTCTAGAAAGAAAAAAGTGTTTCTTGCACTTGTAAATCCTATTGTTTCAGAATTTATCAGCTAAAGATTGAATTCTCCAAGCTTTATAAAAAGCAGGATAAAAGCATTGTATGTCTTAGCAATAGTGCAGAGGACATGTTACAGGGGTACTTTTGTCTTTACAGGAGTGTATTTGCTGGTAGAAAAATGGGTCATACTTGACGTTTGTTTGGCTCTCATAAGGTCAGGGTGATGCAGAAGTCAGTCCTGGCTCAAATACCAGGTTTTAGGCCAGTTTTGAGACCTGCTGGTTTGAGTTTTGCCTTTTAGTACCTTGTTGCTGCTGGGGACAGGGACTTCACCATCTGTTCAGCAATAACACTGGGCTTTAATTTTTCTGCATGCACTCCCTTCCCAGGAAAGGTAGGAAATGAGCAAAAAACCTAAGAGGAGATTCATTAAATGTGTTAAAAATGTTCCCTTAATTTCTTTTGAGGCTGCCTGACGCAAGGGAGAGTCTCCCAGAGAGGAACCAAATGGAAATCTTGCAGCCCAGCGAGTGATCTCTGGCACTTTGCAAACATCTTGGGTTTCCGTTTGCTTCAAAGTGTCATTATACTAATTGCATCTCGCCTCCCTTTTTATTTTTTATCCCATTTTTTGCTCGCTGGAAGGCACGGGGCTTCTCAAGTGCTGCTTGTTCCTTAGCCCTGGTTTTGCAGGACGCGTCTGCAGGAATCGTGTGCAGATAATTTTCGTTGGCAAATAGAGCCCTGTTGTATGTCCGTGTGTTGTCGGGGTAGCTTTTCCATGGAGCATATGTAATAGTTTTTAGATGGAAAGTAGAGGCTGAGATGAAATGGATTATGACATGACATTTTCAAAGTTTATGAAACAATAAAACACAATAACCATGGCTTAAAATTTGAGAAATATGCGGTGGCATTTTCTAGCGCAGAATTCAGTGCTGCAATGAAGCCTAATTAAGACCGCCTGTGTTAAACAGATTAATTCCTTTTAAAATCAGAAACTTTCCATGCCCTTAACTGAGACAAACCCAAGTTTTAGCAGCCAGTGTCTAACCCAAAGAGTAAAAAAAAAAAAAAAAAAAAAATCTTCCTGCTCTTTGGTCAAACCCTTTTAACTGCTGTTGTTCTTCTTGGTGTCTGCCTTGAGCAAGGGCAAAAAAAAAAAATTTAGAGACCGCCCGAGTTGGTGCTGGGCTCTGGCTGCGCACACCCTGACCACTGCATTGGTGCAAAGCGAGTAGTTGAGCATCCATAGGGGATTGCATGGGTTTCAGTCATGTAAGTAGTGATTTCTTCACTTGCTTTGGTGCTTTTTGCCAGAATCTGGTGTCCCTGGGTGTCCATCCCCTGCCCATGGTGCTTGGTCACCTGTGTTTTGCTGGTGGCCCTAATGGGAAGAGAGGTGGTTGGGAGTGTGGCGGGTTCTGGGACACCCCTCTCAAAATAGCTGCTTAAAACTCCCTGGGAGCGCAAGGTTATTCCATGGCACTGGGAAAAATCAAGCTATTGTGTCAAGCATGTAATTTATTGAGAGCTGGAGGAGTGCCTGCTTCTTTTTTTCTGCATTGTTGAAATTAGCTTCATACTTTGTACATTTAACAAATAGTATCTGCGCCGAGAGTGCTCCTTTTCACCTCTCTCCAGCTGTGGTTTTCCTAAGAGGTGCATTTAAAATGGACCAGACTGCCAAAGAAAACATGAACTTTTCCACTTGCTGGGAAGAGAGGATTAAATTCCTCTTCCTAATGCGATGGTAGTTGAATTTCACACAGGTAGTTGAGACCTAATAAAATTCCCTTCTGGGGTTTGCAGAGAAGAGAGATTTTCATATTGGTGCTGACTTGTGGCTTGGCGAGTGTGTGCTTTGGCTTTGGGCGCAGAGATTGAGTTTCAGCCAGGCCAGGCTGGTACCAGGTCGGAGCGAGGAGCCCGTCACACGTGTGGCCCCAGCCTGGGCTCCAGTGCAGATGCTCCTCCTGCGCCAGCAACTTCACTGGTGCCATCAAGTCCAACAATGTAAACAAAAACTTGATGGAATTAGGTGCAAGACGTATTTATCCCAGCTTTTTGCACTAGTGCAGTCTGCATTTTGGTGACCGCAAGAAGTAATAGCAGTTGTGATTCATCTTGATGTCTGGCTCTTGGAAAAAGCCAGGCAAGATGCCGCAGTTGTGTGTGGTGGTCTTTCCCCCCCCCCCCCCCCCCTCCCCTAAATACAGCAAGTTTTATATAATTTAATAACGTCTGGTCTAAGTGAGCACAGCAGCACTTGGTTACCTGTTATCTGCGGTTGGAGTTTGCGGAGGGAAATCCGGCAAATAAAGGAGCAAAATACCAGATGAGAGGTGGCCCATCAAATGGTGCAGGTGAGTTTAGCTTGTCCCGGGTTAGTGCTGGGGACACTGCTGTGATAGAGTCCCACTTCCTTGGGCACTATTTGCCCTGTAGGTTTCAAGGGCAACTTGTGGATAGAAAGGTCTGTTTGGGTTTGTTCTTATGTGACAAAGCTGTTGTAGGCCATCCTTGGTATTTTGAACTTCTAGGTTTTCTTGTTGTGTACCTTTGTCCTCATTTGGGATGATGCCTCTCGCTTCCTTGCTTGCAGCTGCACAAAGGCTGCTTGCCACAGTGCCCTGGTCCCACAGCCCTGTCCCTTTGCACTATATAGGATGTTTCTTGTCAGCAGCTTGGAGTTGGAGCCCTTACTGTGCGAAAAAGAAAAACACAGTCACTACTAATAGTATCATAAGTAATTTTATTACGACTTTTTCCTCCTGCCCTATTCATAAAAGGCAATTCAGACTTGGGCAAGAGATGTGGTTGCGTTCCTGCTGATGGGCATCCAACACTTAGAGTAGGAAGCTCAAGAACTAGTTGCTGGGGAGCAGGAATTGAAAATAAGAATTTAAGCAAACGTTTCTATAGCTCAAGTCTCTGTTCAGGGCCGGCTTTGGGCTCGCTGTCCTCCAGCTATGAAGCTCAGTTGTCCAGAGCGTGTGGCATAGGCTGCACGGCAATTCCAGATAGTCCTTGGCTTGAAGAGGAAATCTGTATATGTAAAAATGTTCTTCTATTTGTTAACTTGGGATGCATGCCGCAAAACCGCGTAATTCGCCACTAAATGTTTCCTGTGTATCAGTGCCTCGTTTGTTTGCTGAGCTAATCGGGTTTATGGTGTCCACAGCTCTTGTGGCTGACCTGGAATCCTTCGGGCAGGCATATTAATGCATTTTCACACACCTACGATCTCAAGCAGCTGTTTATTGACCACTTAGCCATAAATAACTGCACCAGACTGAGTTTTCACACTGATACCTGTATGTCACGAGCATTTATGTTCATAAAAATGCTTTCTCTTACAGCAGTGCTTAGCTTAGGCTCTTGTTTTCATTGCCTTTAAAATTCTTTTCTTTTTCTTCATGACCTTTTATATAGGATCATCTTTGAGTGGTGTGTGTATAAAACATACCTCTGTGTGTATATGTATAGATATATTAAAGTGTCTGTCTGGAGTTTGATGTCTCAGGCAGGATATTCTCAATATTGGGAGAATATTGTCTGCTGAATAGTGAAGTGTATTTTAATAGTGCAAGAAATGCAGCAAGATGTTCATACGCTTCCCAGTTGCCCTCCCTCTGCTCCAAAGCATGCACAGAATTGGAGACGAGATGTAATTGGAAATGTGATGGGCAGACATCCAAGTCTTTCACATTTTAGTATGAAATCCTGGATTTTTCTGCTTTCTTGGATAAGCTTTGTTCAGGGTCATGGACAAAGTAACTACATAAGTGCTTCTCTCACCCTTCCAATTTTCAACCTTCAAATGAGCAAATGTGAACAAAAATTTTGGGAAATCTTTAAAAAAAAAAAAAAAAAAAAAAAAAAAAAAAGCCCAACTCTTTGCCAAGAGACAAGCGTCAAAGCCTGAAGAGTTGTTGGTGCTTGAGACCCCTTCAGAGCTGGACTCCTGCACACTTGTTTCATTTTTAATGCCTTTTTCTGTATCTGATGCTGGCCAAGTGTGGGGAGGCATGATGTGAGTTTTGGTCATATTTGGTGTAGTAATTCCACCATATGCAGCTATAGCTGCCAGACATCTAAAACCTTATGATTTATCTCTAATTTTAAAAATAGGGCTTTTTGTCCCTCAAAAGAGTTGCCTTGCAAAAATGTTTTATAACTGATCAGAGTTAAACCACACACAGCTGCTGCTCTGTGGTTAGCCCATAAATGACTGTCCTAGGTCTTACCGAAGCCATGTGAAGCTGCCTACCAGTATTACTGCTTCAGTCAACTCTATCAGGGAGACTTCCAGTGAGCATCAAAGTGCTCCAGCCTGGATGGTGACTTCATGAGCTTGCAGATATCAGTGTTTGTATTTGCAGGGTGGGGGGTAGGATCAAACATCTTTTAAGTATCTATAAAATCAAGTTGCAGACAGTGAGCTGGCCGTCTGCACGGGGGGCTTTTGTGAGGCTTGGCAACATCTACAGCCAAGAAGAGTTTGCCAAGTTGAGGTCTATGCGAATGAAATCTCTTGAGCCACTGAGGCTGGAGGAGAAGGCCCCAATGCCATGTGCTGATGCCTTAGCCTTAAAGGAGAATCTTGGGGAAATCCAGATGTTGGCATTGTCCTATGAAGAGTAAGATTAAAGGAAAAAATAGCCTCACACTCTTACATGCCTTAAACTCTTCCCGTGTGAACCAAAATTTTGCAAATCCTAGCAATAATATTGCTTTAGGTAAGTTGTCACAATCATAGAAAGGTGGACAGTTTAATTCTTCAGCTGGCATCCCTTTTTTCCCCTGATACTTTTGTAATCAGAAGAGATGAACAACAAAGCCATTTTATGCCTGAAAAGGAACGTCTCCTTTTGCGTAGCTTTTACTAGAGAGAAGATTGTTTAAGTAACTGTTTACAGTGATTAGTTATGAGTCTTCAGCTCCAATCAATAGCAGATGTTTCTCTGAATGACCTTTACAAATGTGTATGTGTTTTCATGCTAGGCTGACTCTTCAGGGCACTCTTGAGGTAAATCAGATGGTTTTAAAAACGCTGCTCCGGGCTGTGCCGGGCAGCCGTGGCCAGCGCCGCGTGGGAGCCGCGTTAGCCGTTCCCTGCTCTTGCAACCAGCACGCATCGGGATGTGGTTTTAATACAGGTTTTCATGCTAATTGAGTTATACATGGAAAAACTAACATGATACAACATCAAATTCACTTTTGTAGGCTGGCTGCAGGAAAAGGACCAGAGGTTATCCCCTGCGGTTCGCTTTAGGAACTGTTAGCTTAGAAAATGGGAGGATTTTATTTTTAATGTATTGCTTCAAAGAGTTAGTGGTCTGTAAATTAACAGGCTTATAGCTCTCTTTGATAGGGGAGGGCAGCTCAATTAATGGGCACCTATGTGAATGGAAATATAAAATCCTTGTTTAGACTAAAAGCTGAAAATCTGTTCCTTCTCAAAAGTATTTGACCCTGATTTGTGGTGGTGGTTTAATGTTCGCAATGCTTTTAACCAGTGATACCAATCTGGCTGCTCTGGAATCTGATATCTGCATATACCTCATACCTGCAACGGAAATACAGATTTCCAGTGCTAGAGTTGGGCTATAGTGGCTTGCAAAGACGTGTTTCAGTGGGGATAATGAGAGAACACGTCTCACTTCTTTGCTTACTCCCACTTGTTGCTTGAATATTTTGTGTTTTAGGGAGTGGGATAAAGCAAAGCTCTTTGGGAGTCTTCAATTTTGGTTGCAAGCAACAGATCTTACTCCAGGGTCCCCATCCAGGCGTGAGATCTTTAGATGAACTGCAGCTCGAGCTATAGGTGACTGAATTGTTGGCAGGCTGTAGAGTCGTGTGCTTGTTGCCTGTGGAGTTCGGCCTTTCTGTCTGAGACTACTGGGGAGATGAAAGTTTCAGATTTCCTCGTGACTTTTCTGAAGCCGTCGTCAGACTGTTTGCAAAATTTACTTGTGGTTTCAGGTAATTCACAATCTGCTTTTTTTTTTTTTTTTTTTTAATGTAAAGATTTGAATTAGGCATTTGTCAATAATGTCTTTCCATCTAAATCTGGAATATTCTTGAATAAAAAGCATGCAGAATTTTTAGCATAAGGGAGATGTTTCCAGATCAGTATTTCCTCCTGTTAGGAAAATATCCAGATCTACTGTAAAACATGGATTAAATCACAGAAATATCCGTGTCCTCTGGGATGTCTCGTGTTTATGATGAACCCTGAATGTGTTTACAGTCTGGTGCCCCAACTGGATCACATTTGTCAGAGCGCCCATTCCTGTGCGTGATTCATTTTTGGAGAGGAACTTGCCAGATGTGTGTTCATTGCAGTTTGTGATGCTGGCATGGGAGTGCTGTGGAGCACCTGGCTGTCATCTTTGCAAAGCTGGTGAGCGCAGGTGGCATCTCAATGTTGCTCATGAGACTCTTAAATCTTGCCTGAGATGGAGGGAAGAAGGAAAGGGAGGAAACCCCAAAGGAATCATGGATTGCTGCTGTGTGAACTCTTCAGCCTCAGCTTGATGGATTGACAGGAACTTTCTCCAGCAGCTGCTGTGTACAAATATAGAAAAGGTCAAACACCCAGAGGCTATCGGCACAGCAAAGAGAGTATTGCTGTGCTTGAAGAAGAGCACAACACGGCCCTATTAATTGTTACTGAAGTTTCCAGTAGTTAAAACTAATCCTCTTCAAGCTTTGGGATTGGTATGAGGGGCTGTGAGGGGTTTGGAGGGAGAGGCAAGGTATCTTGCAGTGGTGTCGTTCCCTTTTGTAGCATCCGTGTGCATGTGGTGTTAAATGCAGCACCTGAAAACCTCAATCAAGGACCATTGCTATGTGTACAGGAAAAGCAGTAAATAGGGACCTGAGAGTTTACAACCCATGTTATTACAATCCATCTATTACTGAGACAAGACTCTAAAAAGACAAGGCTTTTTAAATTATTGTTTATTTTTTAGTTGAGTGAAATTATAGAAAGTATTTGAAATGACTTTCTATTTAAACTACAGGAGGAGGGTAATGAAATGCCTGCATGATTGTCTTGCTTCTAGTTTTCCAGTGTGTGTACGTTTCAGTTCACAGTCTAATTACTTTTAAGAACAAGTAATATGCTTAAGTGTTTCGAGTTCTTTAGAGTCTGGCCCTTCTTTTTGAGCTAGGTAAATAGTAACTGGAGGAAATCCATCTGGCTCTCATCTAGGACTTGTGTGCCAGGAATTTCCTACTTCTCTCCATTGCAGACTGCGTGGTATCTTCTAATGCATTATTATGTCCTTTTGGCTTGTTTCCACTTGCTTTGGCTCTCAGTATGGGTGTCAACCTTGTGATATCAAGAAACATTTTTAGAGGGTTCATTTTAGCCTGGCCTCTGGAAAGAAATAATGATGCTCCAGGTGGGGCCAAATGAAAAAGAACCTTTAAAGCACAGTGGATTTTGGGGTTATTTTGGCCTTGTTTCTTCTGTGTTGCAGTTGCTAGAAATCATACCGAGAAAGTTGTGCTGGTTTGAACTTAAAGTTGGTAGGGGGATGCACAAAATATCTGCTTTTGGCCCTGTTGCTTAGACATACCTTTGTATGAAAGGAATCTAGTTATTTTTGACATTGTAGTTTTCATGTCTTAGGCCTAATCAGGGTGACCTAAAGACTCTGTGGGAAAGCAAGCATGTTTTTATAAACCCTAAGATGAAAATTGCATCAATACGAAGTGTCAGTTTTAAATTACGCTGAGTTCTCCTCTTTTTCAGGGTTGCATGGCTTCATGCAACTGCTTTCATTTGGAAGAGTTAGGAAAACTGAATGTAGACTTCACAAAGTGGGGTGCTTTCTGGTGTCACGTGTCTGATAACACTGATGGCACATGGAACTTGATTTTCTCCTCTGTAGTGGTGGTGTCAGCCAGCTCATGGGCTGGACTTGGCCTTGTGTTTGGTTATTGATGTTAAGCACCCTGCAGGGACACGTTTCATGTCTTGAATCTTGTCCCTGTGGAGTCTTTGTTCCTGGGTTTGTCTGAGGTGGAGAAGGGGGTTTTGAGCATGTACGTGTGCTCATGTGCGTCTCCAGCAGCAAATGCTTTGAAGTCAAATTCAAAAATGATGACTGAGAGAGGTCCCAATGTCACCTTCACTGTCCTGCCAGTTCTGGGCATCTTCTCTCCTTGCGGAAGCGATGTCCATGTGCTGGTCACCGGGTGGTTGCTCTTTGCTGGTTGTTTGCACATAGTGGTTTTTCTGAGACAGTGGAGAGGCTTACGTTAGACTGATACCAGCACAATAACAGCTTATTTCCATGCTCTTGGTTGTGGACTTTTTGATGCCAGTCTGTGACCTGGGATCTGCAAGCCTGTACTTTCATTATGTATGAAAAATACCTTAGGCTTGCAGTTGGCTGAGGTGCTGCATGTTGCCTGCTTGCAATAAAAGACCACTTACTACTTGGCACTATATGTATAGATTTTTTTTTTTCCTCCCCCTAATGTAATGTTTCCCTTCTGAATTGTACTATTTGAATGCTGTACTGCACTGGCATTTGCTCAGCAACTTTTAAAGGCTGTAAGTGCTTCACGAACACAGAAACTTGGGGCTGTGTTAAAGATAGAGCGTGTGAGCAGCACCTTTGGTTTTAGCAGATGTGTATTCCAAATACTCTTGGTAGGACTTGATTTCCTGAAAGGCTGCAGTGGGTGGAAGGAGCTGGATGTATTTTGGTTTGTGTGCTCTTAGGGGGGATTTTTCCTTCCTGGGGCAAGGACTTAGCTTGGCTGCTAGTCCTGTGGGTGATCATGAGGATTGGAAGTTGCATAACTTCTTTTTTCCTCATAGAGATAGCTGCAACTGAGTCAGGAGCCCCGAGTATTCTTTAACATAGTGTCTTTTCCTGCCTGTTGCTGAACAGAGCTGAAGGATAACAGAGAAGTCTCTACAGCCTTGGTGACATGAACAGGTCGTGTGGCCCAGCTCGAAGCCAGGGAGATGCGGGCACAGAGGTCATCGTGTTTTGTTTCGGCAAGGCCTGTGTACAGGGTGACATCTCCAGAAGCAGCGATGTTAGATGGCTACGGTCCCATTTGGCTTTGCCCGTCGTGCTGCGGTAGCCCAGGCAGTAGTTATCCTACGCAGAGTCTCGTTTGGGCTGAGTGATGGACACTTAATAGGCCTCTTGAGATACTAGTTTCTTTTCAGCTCCTACTGCCATAATAGAGTGGCAAAGACACTTCAGAAGCACAGTGTCGCTTTATGGCAATAAAATCCTTGCTCAACAGGTCTGTTTTTCTCAAAAAAAAAAAAAAAAAAAAAAAAAAAAAACCCACTTGGTAGAGGACGCACACTCAATAGAGGACGGGTGCTTTTTGGGCACATTAAATTGGGCCTTTGAGGACTGCGGGGTGGCTTCCTGCTCCTGA